>NW_027212840.1:0-73526 GCF_030788295.1 Drosophila virilis | reverse complement strand
TTGAAAAAAGGTAAGTTAGTGGTCTGTGGTCCGTTTTTACTGTAAAGTGTTTTCCATAGATATATGGTCGAAAATATACTATTGCCCAGTGAATTGCTGTTAATTCTTGTTCTGTATTGCTCTTATTGCTGTCACCTTTGGTGAACGCTCTTGATGCATATGCAATGGGAAGTTGGCGTCCATTTTGGTTTTGAGTTAAAACCGCTCCACATGCTTGTTTGCTTGCATATGTGATTATGCAAAATTCTTTGCTAAAATCTGGATATTGTAATATATTGTAATGTAGAGAGTTGCAATGCTTTCATCTGTCCATTGAAAAGGAACATTCTTTTCACTTAATTTACTTTAAATTATATTTTCTACAGAGTTCGAAAACGTCTTTTTAATTTTTAATCATTTGTGTTTCTGAATCCAACAACGATTAAATCGTCCATATAGGAATGATTGTGAAGGCTGAAAACGCAATAGTCACCATTCTCTAAAATGAGTTTGGTATTTTTTTTAGTCCAAATGGTAATCATGTGAAACGATATGAACCATTGCTCAATGAAAAGGACGTTATATTTCTAGAACTTTTTTAAAGTTAAATTTGATGGAATCATGATATTAAATCATGACATGAGAAATATTTTGCTCGACCCAATTAATCTAGAATGTCATCAATTCTGGGGAGAGGAAATTTGTCAGATAAGAGCTTTTTATTGATTTGACAATAGTCGATTACTAATCGCCATTTCTTTTTTGCTGAACCCGGGAGGGATTTATCGGGTACTAATAAAAGTTGGCTATTATATTGACACAGAAGGTTCGACTATATTATCGTTCGGAGGTTCGACTATATTGTCGTTAACAAGTTTCCCAACTTGTTTTTGGATTTCATCTACACGACTATGAGGAGTTCTGTAGTTTTTTATGTATACAGGTACATTATCTTTTAATCTCAATGTTTGCTTATAAGAGTTGTTTGTTGAGATTGACTCGGTCACATCACAATATTTTGTGCACAATTCTGTTAATTGATTATTGAATAGTTTTGAAAAATTTTTCCTTAAACAAGGTAAAACTTTGGAATTGGTTGTATTTAATAATCGGGCAAATGTACATTGGGATTTTGTTATTTGTCGAATTATAAACCAGTCTTCAGTTGGTTTGAAATCTAGTAGACAATTAAATTTTTTTATAATATCAATGCCTATAATTCCATCACAAGGTATTGCGATGTTTGAATTTACTATGTTTAATTCGTGTGGAATTGTATATTGTTTGAATTGAAGTTCTATTAGAGTAGTGCCTTAGTTATTATAGTAATTTTGTCGTTGTAGGTAGTATGAACAGTGTTTGTTTGACAAGTTGCTTCTGTGAAATTGTTAACAAACTTTGAAATGGCATCATTAATGTTACTGAATATACCTGCCTGCATGATATGTTTTTTTATACCCTTGCAGAGGGTATTATTAGATATCTTGACCAAACTCGGCATTTATTAGTTTTACTAAGCTCCTCATATATATGCAAAATCCTATTAAGATCGGACCACTATATCATATAGCTGTCATAGGAACGATCGGTCGAAAATTAAGTTGTATGAAAAAACATTTTGTTTATAAAGATATCTTGACCAAACTCGGCATTTACTATTTTCCCGGTACTTCTTAGATAGAGGCAACGCACTATGAGCATTATGAAAAGGTTGGGTCTCTAAGGGTATTAGATCTTTGGCGTGCCGAAGATAGCCCTTCTTTCTCGTTTTTTATACCCTTGCAGAGGGTATTATAATTTTGTCGTGAAATGTGTAACGCATAGAAGGAGTCATCTCCGACCCCATAAAGTATATATATTCTTAATCAGCATCAACAGCCGAGTCGATATAGCCATGTCCGTCTGTCCGTCTGTCTGTTTCTATGCGAACTAGTCCCTCAGTTTTAAAGCTATCTTAATGAAACTTTGCAGAACTCCCTCTTTCTGTTGCACGCAGCACATATGTGAAGTTCAGCTGGATCGGACCACATTATCTTTTAATCTCAATGTTTGCTTATAAGAGTTGTTTGTTGAGATTGACTCGGTCACATCACAATATTTTGTGCACAATTCTGTTAATTGATTATTGAATAGTTTTGAAAAATTTTTCCTTAAACAAGGTAAAACTTTGGAATTGGTTGTATTTAATAATCGGGCAAATGTACATTGGGATTTTGTTATTTGTCGAATTATAAACCAGTCTTCAGTTGGTTTGAAATCTAGTAGACAATTAAATTTTTTTATAATATCAATGCCTATAATTCCATCACAAGGTATTGCGATGTTTGAATTTACTATGTTTAATTCGTGTGGAATTGTATATTGTTTGAATTGAAGTTCTATTAGAGTAGTGCCTTAGTTATTATAGTAATTTTGTCGTTGTAGGTAGTATGAACAGTGTTTGTTTGACAAGTTGCTTCTGTGAAATTGTTAACAAACTTTGAAATGGCATCATTAATGTTACTGAATATACCTGCCTGCATGATATGTTTTTTTTATACCCTTGCAGAGGGTATTATTAGATATCTTGACCAAACTCGGCATTTATTAGTTTTACTAAGCTCCTCATATATATGCAAAATCCTATTAAGATCGGACCACTATATCATATAGCTGCCATGGGAACGATCGGTCGAAAATTAAGTTTTTGTATAAAAAAACATTTTATTTTTCAAGATATCTTGACCAAACTCGGCATATATTAGGTTTTTTATACTCTTCATATTTGTGCAAAATCCTATAAAGATCGGACCACTATATCATATAGCTGCCATAGGAACGATCGGTCGAAAATTAAGTTTTTGTATGAAAAAATATTTTGTTTTTCAAGATATCTTGACCAAACTCGGCATTTATTAGTTTTACTAAGCTCCTCATATATATGCAAAATCCTATTAAGATCAGACCACTATATCATATAGCTGCCTAGGATCGATCGGTCGAAAATTAAGTTTTTGTATGAAAAAACATTTTGTTCTTAAAGATATCTTAACCAAACTCAGCATTTATTAGTTTTACTTTACCTCTCATATATGTGCAAAATCCTATAAAGATCGGACCACTATATCATATAGCTGCCATAGGAACGATCGGTCGAAAATTAAGTTTTTGTATGAAAAAACATTTTGTTTTTCAAGATATCTTAACCAAACTCGGCATTTATTAGTTTTACTAAGCTCCTTATATATATGCAAAATCCTATTAAGATCGGACCACTATATCATATAGCTGCCATAGGATCGATCGGTCAAAGATTAAGTTTTGTATGAAAAAATATTATGTTTTTCAAGATATCTTGACCAAACTCGGCATTTATTAGTTTTACTTAGCTCCTCATATATATGCAAAATCCTATTAAGATCGGACCACTTTATCATATAGCTGTCATAGGAACGATCGGTCGAAAATTAAGTTGTATGAAAAAACATTTTGTTTAATAAGATATCTTGACCAAACTCGGCATTTACTATTTTCTCGGTACTTGAGCTATGAGCATTATGAAAAAGATGGGTCTGCAAGGACCACTATATCATATAGCTGCCATGGGAACGATCGGTCGAAAATTAAGTTTTTGTAAGAAAAAACATTTTGTTTTTCAAGATATCTTGACCAAACTCGGCATTTATTAGTTTTACTAAGCTCCTCATATATATGCAAGATCCTATTAAGATCGGACCACTATATCATATAGCTGCCATAGGATCGATCGGTCGAAAATTAAGTTTTTGTATGAAAAAACATTATGTTTCTTTTTGTATCAATATATCTTGACCAAACTCGGCATTTATTAGTTTTACTTTACTCCTCATATATGTGCAAAATCCTATAAGGATCGGACCACTATATCATATAGATGCCATAGGAACGATCGGTCGAAAATTTAGTTTTTGTGTGAAAAAACATTTTGTTTTTCAAGATATCTTGACGAAACTCGGCATTTATTAGTTTTACTAAGCTCCTCATATATATGCAAAATCCTATTAAGATCGTACCACCATATCATATAGCTGCCATAGGATCGATCGGTCAATAATTAAGTTTTTGTATGAAAAAACATTATGTTTTTCAAGATATCTTGACCAAACTCGCCATTTATTAGTTTTACTTAGCTCCTCATATATATGCAAAATCCTATTAAGATCGGACCACTTTATCATATAGCTGCCTAGGATCGATCAGTCGAAAATTAAGTTTTTGTATGAAAAAACATTTTGTTCTTCAAGATATCTTGACCAAACTCAGCATTTATTAGTTTTACTTTACCTCTCATATATGTGCAAAATCCTATAAAGATCGGACCACTATATCATATAGCTGCCATAGGAACGATCGGTCGAAAATTAAGTTTTTGTATGAAAAAACATTTTGTTTTTCAAGATATCTTGACCAAACTCGGCATTTATTAGTTTTACTAAGCTCCTTATATATATGCAAGATCATATTAAGATCGGACCACTATATCATATAGCTGCCATAACCTGCCTGCATGATATGTTTTTTTTATACCCTTGCAGAGGGTATTATTAGATATCTTGACCAAACTCGGCATTTATTAGTTTTACTAAGCTCCTCATATATATGCAAAATCCTATTAAGATCGGACCACTATATCATATAGCTGCCATGGGAACGATCGGTCGAAAATTAAGTTTTTGTATAAAAAAACATTTTATTTTTCAAGATATCTTGACCAAACTCGGCATATATTAGGTTTTTTATACTCTTCATATTTGTGCAAAATCCTATAAAGATCGGACCACTATATCATATAGCTGCCATAGGATCGATCGGTCAAAGATTAAGTTTTTGTATGAAAAAATATTATGTTTTTCAAGATATCTTGACCAAACTCGGCATTTATTAGTTTTACTTAGCTCCTCATATATATGCAAAATCCTATTAAGATCGGACCACTTTATCATATAGCTGTCATAGGAACGATCGGTCGAAAATTAAGTTGTATGAAAAAACATTTTGTTTAATAAGATATCTTGACCAAACTCGGCATTTACTATTTTCTCGGTACTTGAGCTATGAGCATTATGAAAAAGTTGGGTCTGCAAGGACCACTATATCATATAGCTGCCATGGGAACGATCGGTCGAAAATTAAGTTTTTGTAAGAAAAAACATTTTGTTTTTCAAGATATCTTGACCAAACTCGGCATTTATTAGGTTTTCTTTACTCTTCATATTTGTGCAAAATCTTATAAAGATCGGACCACTATATCATATAGCTGCCATAGGAACGATCTGTCGAAAATTAAGTTTTTGTATGCAAAAATATTTTGTTTTTCAAGATATCTTGACAAAACTCGGCATTTATTAGTTTTACTAAGCTCCTCATATATATGCAAGATCCTATTAAGATCGGACCACTATATCATATAGCTGCCATAGGATCGATCGGTCGAAAATTAAGTTTTTGTATGAAAAAACATTATGTTTCTTTTTGTATCAATATATCTTGACCAAACTCGGCATTTATTAGTTTTACTTTACTCCTCATATATGTGCAAAATCCTATAAGGATCGGACCACTATATCATATAGATGCCATAGGAACGATCGGTCGAAAATTTAGTTTTTGTGTGAAAAAACATTTTGTTTTTCAAGATATCTTGACGAAACTCGGCATTTATTAGTTTTACTAAGCTCCTCATATATATGCAAAATCCTATTAAGATCGTACCACCATATCATATAGCTGCCATAGGATCGATCGGTCAATAATTAAGTTTTTGTATGAAAAAACATTATGTTTTTCAAGATATCTTGACCAAACTCGCCATTTATTAGTTTTACTTAGCTCCTCATATATATGCAAAATCCTATTAAGATCGGACCACTTTATCATATAGCTGCCTAGGATCGATCAGTCGAAAATTAAGTTTTTGTATGAAAAAACATTTTGTTCTTCAAGATATCTTGACCAAACTCAGCATTTATTAGTTTTACTTTACCTCTCATATATGTGCAAAATCCTATAAAGATCGGACCACTATATCATATAGCTGCCATAGGAACGATCGGTCGAAAATTAAGTTTTTGTATGAAAAAACATTTTGTTTTTCAAGATATCTTGACCAAACTCGGCATTTATTAGTTTTACTAAGCTCCTTATATATATGCAAGATCATATTAAGATCGGACCACTATATCATATAGCTGCCATAGGATCGATCGGTCAAAAATTAAGTTTTTGTATGAAAAAACATTATGTTTTTCAAGATATCTTGACCAAACTCGGCATTTATTATTTTTACTTAGCTCCTCATATATATGCAAAATCCTATTAAGATCGGACCACTTTATCATATAGCTGTCATAGGAACGATCGGTCGAAAATTAAGTTGTATGAAAAAAACATTTTGTTTAATAAGATATCTTGACCAAACTCGGTATTTACTATTTTCTCGGTACTTGTTAGATAGAGGCAAGGCACTATGAGCATTATGAAAAAGTTGGGTCTGCAAGGGTATTAGATATTTGGCGTGCCGAAGACAGCCCTTCATTCTCGTTTTTAATAACCTTGCAGAGGGTATTATAATTTTGTCGTGAAATGTGTAACGCATAGAAGGAGACATCTCCGACCCCATAAAGTATATATATTCTTAATCAGCATCAACAGCCGAGTCGATATAGCCATGTCCGTCTGTCCGTCTGTCCGTCTGTCTGTTTCTATGCGAACTAGTCCCTCAGTTTTAAAGC
This sequence comes from Drosophila virilis, assembly GCF_030788295.1. Classification (NCBI taxonomy): domain Eukaryota; kingdom Metazoa; phylum Arthropoda; class Insecta; order Diptera; family Drosophilidae; genus Drosophila; species Drosophila virilis. The sequence goes on along the minus strand of NW_027212840.1, from coordinate 66,798 downwards.
TATCGTAATGAAACTTTGCAGAACTCCCTCTTTCTGTTGCACGCAAGACATATGTAAAATCCAGCTGGATCGGACCACTATATCATATAGCTGCCATAGGAACGATCGGTCGAAAATTAAGTTTTTGTATGAAAAAACATTTTGTTTTTAAAGATATCTTGACCAAACTCGGCATTTGTTAGGTTTTCTTTACTCTTCATATTTGTGCGAAATCCTATGAAGATCGGACCACTATATCATATAGCTGCCATAGGAACGATCGGTCGAAAATTAAGTTTTTGTATGCAAAAATATTTTGTTTTTCAAGATATCTTGACCAAACTCGGCATTTATTAGTTTTACTAAGCTCCTCATATATATGCAAAATCCTATTAAGATCGGACCACTATATCATATAGCTGCCATAGGATCGATCGGTCGAAAATTAAGTTTTTGTATGAAAAAACATTATGTTTCTTTTTGTATCAATATATCTTGACCAAACTCGGCATTTATTAGTTTTACTTTACTCCTCATATATGTGCAAATTCCTATAAGGATCGGACCACTATATCATATAGATGCCATAGGAACGATCGGTCGAAAATTAAGTTTTTGTATGAAAAAACATTTTGTTTTTCAAGATATCTTAACCAAACTCGGCATTTATTAGTTTTACTAAGCTCCTTATATATATGCAAGATCCTATTAAGATCGGACCACTATATCATATAGCTGCCATAGGATCGATCGGTCAAAGATTAAGTTTTTGTATGAAAAAACATTATGTTTTTCAAGATATCTTGACCAAACTCGGCATTTATTAGTTTTACTTAGCTCCTCATATATATGCAAAATCCTATTAAGATCGGACCACTTTATCATATAGCTGTCATAGGAACGATCGGTCGAAAATTAAGTTGTATGAAAAAACATTTTGTTTAATAAGATATCTTGACCAAACTCGGCATTTACTATTTTCTCGGTACTTGAGCTATGAGCATTATGAAAAAGTTGGGTCTGCAAGGACCACTATATCATATAGCTGCCATGGGAACGATCGGTCGAAAATTAAGTTTTTGTAAGAAAAAACATTTTGTTTTTCAAGATATCTTGACCAAACTCGGCATTTATTAGGTTTTCTTTACTCTTCATATTTGTGCAAAATCTTATAAAGATCGGACCACTATATCATATAGCTGCCATAGGAACGATCGGTCGAAAATTAAGTTTTTGTATGAAAAAACATTTTGTTTTTCAAGATATCTTAACCAAACTCGGCATTTATTAGTTTTACTAAGCTCCTTATATATATGCAAGATCCTATTAAGATCGGACCACTATATCATATAGCTGCCATAGGATCGATCGGTCAAAGATTAAGTTTTTGTATGAAAAAATATTATGTTTTTCAAGATATCTTGACCAAACTCGGCATTTATTAGTTTTACTTAGCTCCTCATATATATGCAAAATCCTATTAAGATCGGACCACTTTATCATATAGCTGTCATAGGAACGATCGGTCGAAAATTAAGTTGTATGAAAAAACATTTTGTTTAATAAGATATCTTGACCAAACTCGGCATTTACTATTTTCTCGGTACTTGAGCTATGAGCATTATGAAAAAGTTGGGTCTGCAAGGACCACTATATCATATAGCTGTCATGGGAACGATCGGTCGAAAATTAAGTTTTTGTAAGAAAAAACATTTTGTTTTTCAAGATATCTTGACCAAACTCGGCATTTATTAGGTTTTCTTTACTCTTCATATTTGTGCAAAATCTTATAAAGATCGGACCACTATATCATATAGCTGCCATAGGAACGATCTGTCGAAAATTAAGTTTTTGTATGCAAAAATATTTTGTTTTTCAAGATATCTTGACAAAACTCGGCATTTATTAGTTTTACTAAGCTCCTCATATATATGCAAGATCCTATTAAGATCGGACCACTATATCATATAGCTGCCATAGGATCGATCGGTCGAAAATTAAGTTTTTGTATGAAAAAACATTATGTTTCTTTTTGTATCAATATATCTTGACCAAACTCGGCATTTATTAGTTTTACTTTACTCCTCATATATGTGCAAAATCCTATAAGGATCGGACCACTATATCATATAGATGCCATAGGAACGATCGGTCGAAAATTTAGTTTTTGTGTGAAAAAACATTTTGTTTTTCAAGATATCTTGACGAAACTCGGCATTTATTAGTTTTACTAAGCTCCTCATATATATGCAAAATCCTATTAAGATCGTACCACCATATCATATAGCTGCCATAGGATCGATCGGTCAATAATTAAGTTTTTGTATGAAAAAACATTATGTTTTTCAAGATATCTTGACCAAACTCGCCATTTATTAGTTTTACTTAGCTCCTCATATATATGCAAAATCCTATTAAGATCGGACCACTTTATCATATAGCTGCCTAGGATCGATCAGTCGAAAATTAAGTTTTTGTATGAAAAAACATTTTGTTCTTCAAGATATCTTGACCAAACTCAGCATTTATTAGTTTTACTTTACCTCTCATATATGTGCAAAATCCTATAAAGATCGGACCACTATATCATATAGCTGCCATAGGAACGATCGGTCGAAAATTAAGTTTTTGTATGAAAAAACATTTTGTTTTTCAAGATATCTTGACCAAACTCGGCATTTATTAGTTTTACTAAGCTCCTTATATATATGCAAGATCATATTAAGATCGGACCACTATATCATATAGCTGCCATAGGATCGATCGGTCAAAAATTAAGTTTTTGTATGAAAAAACATTATGTTTTTCAAGATATCTTGACCAAACTCGGCATTTATTATTTTTACTTAGCTCCTCATATATATGCAAAATCCTATTAAGATCGCACCACTTTATCATATAGCTGTCATAGGAACGATCGGTCGAAAATTAAGTTGTATGAAAAAAACATTTTGTTTAATAAGATATCTTGACCAAACTCGGTATTTACTATTTTCTCGGTACTTGTTAGATAGAGGCAAGGCACTATGAGCATTATGAAAAAGTTGGGTCTGCAAGGGTATTAGATATTTGGCGTGCCGAAGACAGCCCTTCATTCTCGTTTTTAATAACCTTGCAGAGGGTATTATAATTTTGTCGTGAAATGTGTAACGCATAGAAGGAGACATCTCCGACCCCATAAAGTATATATATTCTTAATCAGCATCAACAGCCGAGTCGATATAGCCATGTCCGTCTGTCCGTCTGTCCGTCTGTCTGTTTCTATGCGAACTAGTCCCTCAGTTTTAAAGCTATCGTAATGAAACTTTGCAGAACTCCCTCTTTCTGTTGCACGCAAGACATATGTAAAATCCAGCTGGATCGGACCACTATATCATATAGCTGCCATAGGAACGATCGGTCGAAAATTAAGTTTTTGTATGAAAAAACATTTTGTTTTTAAAGATATCTTGACCAAACTCGGCATTTGTTAGGTTTTCTTTACTCTTCATATTTGTGCGAAATCCTATGAAGATCGGACCACTATATCATATAGCTGCCATAGGAACGATCGGTCGAAAATTAAGTTTTTGTATGCAAAAATATTTTGTTTTTCAAGATATCTTGACCAAACTCGGCATTTATTAGTTTTACTAAGCTCCTCATATATATGCAAAATCCTATTAAGATCGGACCACTATATCATATAGCTGCCATAGGATCGATCGGTCGAAAATTAAGTTTTTGTATGAAAAAACATTATGTTTCTTTTTGTATCAATATATCTTGACCAAACTCGGCATTTATTAGTTTTACTTTACTCCTCATATAAGTGCAAATTCCTATAAGGATCGGACCACTATATCATATAGATGCCATAGGAACGATCGGTCGAAAATTAAGTTTTTGTATGAAAAAACATTTTGTTTTTCAAGATATCTTAACCAAACTCGGCATTTATTAGTTTTACTAAGCTCCTTATATATATGCAAGATCCTATTAAGATCGGACCACTATATCATATAGCTGCCATAGGATCGATCGGTCAAAGATTAAGTTTTTGTATGAAAAAACATTATGTTTTTCAAGATATCTTGACCAAACTCGGCATTTATTAGTTTTACTTAGCTCCTCATATATATGCAAAATCCTATTAAGATCGGACCACTTTATCATATAGCTGTCATAGGAACGATCGGTCGAAAATTAAGTTGTATGAAAAAACATTTTGTTTAATAAGATATCTTGACCAAACTCGGCATTTACTATTTTCTCGGTACTTGAGCTATGAGCATTATGAAAAAGTTGGGTCTGCAAGGACCACTATATCATATAGCTGCCATGGGAACGATCGGACGAAATTTAAGTTTTTGTATGAAAAAACATTTTGTTTTTCAAGATATCTTAACCAAACTCGGCATTTATTAGTTTTACTAAGCTCCTCATATATATGCAAGATCCTATTAAGATCGGACCACTATATCATATAGCTGCCATAGGATCGATCGGTCGAAAATTAAGTTTTTGTATGAAAAAACATTATGTTTTTCAAGATATCTTGACCAAACTCGCCATTTATTAGTTTTACTAAGCTCCTCATATATATGCAAGATCCTATTAAGATCGGACCACTATATCATATAGCTGCCATAGGATCGATCGGTCGAAAATTAAGTTTTTGTATGAAAAAACATTTTGTTCTTCAAGATATCTTGACCAAACTCAGCATTTATTAGTTTTACTTTACCTCTCATATATGTGCAAAATCCTATAAAGATCGGACTACTATATCATATAGCTGCCATAGGAACGATCGGTCGAAAATTAAGTTTTTGTATGAAAAAACATTTTGTTTTTCAAGATATCTTGACCAAACTCGGCATTTATTAGTTTTACTAAGCTCCTTATATATATGCAAGATCATATTAAGATCGGACCACTATATCATATAGCTGCCATAGGATCGATCGGTCAAAAATTAAGTTTTTGTATGAAAAAACATTATGTTTTTCAAGATATCTTGACCAAACTCGGCATTTATTATTTTTACTTAGCTCCTCATATATATGCAAAATCCTATTAAGATCGGACCACTTTATCATATAGCTGTCATAGGAACGATCGGTCGAAAATTAAGTTGTATGAAAAAAACATTTTGTTTAATAAGATATCTTGACCAAACTCGGTATTTACTATTTTCTCGGTACTTGTTAGATAGACGCAAGGCACTATGAGCATTATGAAAAAGTTGGGTCTGCAAGGGTATTAGATATTTGGCGTGCCGAAGACAGCCCTTCATTCTCGTTTTTAATAACCTTGCAGAGGGTATTATAATTTTGTCGTGAAATGTGTAACGCATAGAAGGAGACATCTCCGACCCCATAAAGTATATATATTCTTAATCAGCATCAACAGCCGAGTCGATATAGCCATGTCCGTCTGTCCGTCTGTCCGTCTGTCTGTTTCTATGCGAACTAGTCCCTCAGTTTTAAAGCTATCTTAATGAAACTTTGCAGAACTCCCTCTTTCTGTTGCACGCAAGACATATGTAAAATCCAGCTGGATCGGACCACTATATCATATAGCTGCCATAGGAACGATCGGTCGAAAATTAAGTTTTTGTATGAAAAAACATTTTGTTTTTCAAGATATCTTGACCAAACTCGGCATTTGTTAGGTTTTCTTTACTCTTCATATTTGTGCAAAATCCTATGAAGATCGGACCACTATATCATATAGCTGCCATAGGAACGATCGGTCGAAAATTAAGTTTTTGTATGCAAAAATATTTTGTTTTTCAAGATATCTTGACCAAACTCGGCATTTATTAGTTTTACTAAGCTCCTCATATATATGCAAAATCCTATTAAGATTGGACCACTATATCATATAGCTGCCATAGGATCGATCGGTCGAAAATTAAGTTTTTGTATGAAAAAACATTATGTTTCTTTTTGTATCAATATATCTTGACCAAACTCGGCATTTATTAGTTTTACTTTACTCCTCATATATGTGCAAATTCCTATAAGGATCGGACCACTATATCATATAGATGCAATAGGAACGATCGGTCGAAAATTAAGTTTTTGTATGAAAAAACATTTTGTTTTTCAAGATATCTTGACCAAACTCGGAATTTATTAGTTTTACTAAGCTCCTTATATATATGCAAGATCCTATTAAGATCGGACCACTATATCATATAGCTGCCATAGGATCGATCGGTCAAAAATTAAGTTTTTGTTCGAAAAAACATTATGTTTTTCAAGATATCTTGACCAAACTCGGCATTTATTAGTTTTACTTAGCTCCTCATATATATGCAAAATCCTATTAAGATCGGACCACTTTATCATATAGCTGTCATAGGAACGATCGGTCGAAAATTAAGTTGTATGAAAAAACATTTTGTTTAATAAGATATCTTGACCAAACTCGGCATTTACTATTTTCTCGGTACTTGTTAGATAGAGGCAAAGCACTATGAGCATTATGAAAAAGTTGGGTCTGCAAGGGTATTAGATATTTGTCGTGCCGAAGACAGCCGTTCTTTCTCGTTTTTAATAACCTTGCAGAGGGTATTATAATTTTGTCGTGAAATGTGTAACGCATAGAAGGAGACATCTCCGACCCCATAAAGTATATATATTCTTAATCAGCATCAACAGTCGAGTCGATATAGCCATGTCCGTCTGTCCGTCTGTCTGTTTCTATGCGAACTAGTCCCTCAGTTTTAAAGCTATCTTAATGAAACTTTGCGGAACTCCCTCTTTCTGTTGCACGCAGGACATAAGTGAAATCCAGCTGGATCGGACCACAGTATCATATAGCTGCCATGGGAACGATCGGTCGAAAATTAAGTTTTTGTATGAAAAAATATTTTGTTCTTCAAGATATCTTGACCAAACTCAGCATTTATTAGTTTTACTTTACTCCTCATATATGTGCAAAATCCTATAAAGATCGGACCACTATATCATATAGCTGCAATAGGAACGATCGGTCGAAAATTAAGTTTTTGTATGAAAAAACATTTTGTTTTTCAAGATATCTTGACCAAACTCGGCATTTATTAAAGTTCGGACCACTATATCATATAGCTGCCATAGGAACGATCGGTCGAAAATTAAGTTTTTGTATGCAAAAATATTTTGTTTTTCAAGATATCTTGACCAAACTCGGCATTTATTAGTTTTACTTAGCGCCTCATATATATGCAAAATCCTATTAAGATCGGACCACTTTATCATACAGCTGTCATAGGAACGATCGGTCGAAAATTAAGTTGTATGAAAAAACATTTTGTTTATCAAGATATCTTGACCAAACTCGGCATTTACTATTTTCCACTTACTTCTTAGATAAAGGCAAAGCACTATGAGCATTATGAAAAGGTTGGGTCTGCAAGGGTATTAGATATTTGGCGCGCCGAAGATAGCCCTTCTTTTTCGTTTATTTTTGAATTTATTTAGATATTGTTCAAGACATTATTAACAATAATCAATATAGCGGCTTTTGTTAACATTTTTTTTTGTTTTCTTGATTTTATCTAGATTGCCTTGCCGTGTAACTTTTACAGTTTAGAAATTCAGTTTGCGCCGAGAATAACAACGATAATTATTAACAATGTGTTGGTCAGACCTTTTGGTCTAGATTTATCTACATTACTGGATTCTACTTTATTAATTACGTTAGCAGTCGAATCCACTGTTTTAGATTCTATCAAAGTCATTTTGTAATACGCTAATTTCTCATAAACTGTTGCTGTTGTTTTTGTTGAAGTTTGTTGTTGTTTGTTGCCAGCCTTCATGGCTGCCTTTCCACTAGTTTTTGGGATGTATTTTATTCACTGCAGTTTAGTGAGACCATTGTCACGGTCGCCATGTAATGTCAGAACGGGAGAACATAACATGCCATATGTATTTGTATATATAGCTTGTTATATGTACATGCAGAAGGCAAATACATTGGAATGCGCTTGGGACCGAACGGTGAAAACGTCATAATGCTTACGCTGCAGATCTCACGCTGCAGGCAAGTCCGGCACTTGGCGGTAGTTGTATTATGTAAAAATGCGCTTGATACTCTAACTTTGAGATTGGTTATTTGACCACTTTACAATTGTATACACTGAATTATGGTGGGCATATGCTTATTTGCATGTAACATACTACACTTTGTAGCTGATGCGTTATCAACAATAACCATCAAAGAACTAAAAGATTTACAAGTTAAAGTACTGAAAGTCACTACCAGGCACCAAAGTAATCAGAAAAATTCCTGCGCAGAAAAAGATCAAGAACATTTGACTTAGGTCAGTTTGACCAAAGGTTTGAAAAACAAGCCGGTATACATGAGATCAGCCAACTCAAACTGCACCGATCGAAAAGATATTTGAATTAATTTCAATTAAATCTTTTAAAAATATGGGCAACAAAACATTAAAATCATTAAGTAGCGCTACTCAAGCCGGTGACCATAATAGAAAATGAAAAAGATCAAGAAGCGATAATGTTTACATATCATGACAATCCTACACAAGGAGGTCATACCGGCATTTTAAGAATGATAGCTAAAATAAAAAGCCACTACTACTGGAAAAATATGACACGTCATATAACCAAATACATACGTAGATGCCAAAAGTCGAAAACGACGACCCATACAAAAACACCTCTGACAATTGCAGAAACACCGATAAATGCGTTCGATAGAGTGATAGTGGATCCTATAGGTCCACTACCAAAATCCGAAAACGGTAACGAATATGTAATTACAATGATGTGCGATTTAACAAAATATCTTGTGACTATTCCAGTACCAAACAAATCCGCTAATGCAGTTGCAAAAGCAGTATTTGAATCTTTTATACTGAAGTACATACATAAAGACATTCATTTCGGACATGGGAACTGAATATAAAAATTCTATTATTAATGACCTGTGCAAATACCTAAAGATAGACAATTTATCTTCGACAGCACACCACCACCAGACAGTTGGAATAGTAGAAAGAAGTCATAGAACTTTCAACGAATACATACGTTCCTATATATCGGTTGTTAAACTGATTGGGATGTATGGCTCCAATATTTTGATTACTGTTTCAACACGACCCTCTCTATGGCACACAATTAATTTGCATATGAGTTAGTTATCGGCAAACAGAGCAAAATGCTAAAATATTTTAATAAAATAGATAATATTGATCCTATATATATTATAGATGCTTACGCTAAGAATACAAGGTTTAGACTAGAACACGCATATAAAAGAGCTAGAATAATGTTAGAAAAACATAATGCAAAAAATAAAGAATCATATGATATAACGTTATCGACTTTAAATTAAAGGTAGAAGATTAGGATTTATTACGACACGATACTGGACATAAATTAGAACCAATTTATTTAAGCCCCTATGAAGTAATAGAAATAGAGGATAGAGATAATATAGTAATAACGTATACTAAAAACAAAAAACATAGAGTACATAAAGATTTAATTAGTTTAGTTTAATACATTATCATTTTTGTAGTATGGCCATACAAATACGGAAAAAAAATAATAAGAAAAAACGAGAAAGAAGGGCTATCTTCGGCACGCCAAAGATCTAATACCCTTGCAGACCCAACCTTTTCATAATGCTCATAGTGCTTTGCCTCTATCTAAGAAGTACCGGGAAAATAGTGAAATGCCGAGTTTGGTCAAGATATCTTGATAAACAAAATGTTTTTTCATACAACTTAATTTTCGACCGATAGTTCCATTGACAGCTATATGATATAGTGGTCGGATCTTAATAGGATTTTGCACATATATGAGGAGTAAAGTAAAACTAATAAATGCCGAGCTTGGTCAAGATATCTTGAAAAACAAAATGTTTTTTCATACAAAAACTTAATTTTCGACCGATCGATCCTATGGCAGCTATATGATATAGTAGTCCGATCTTAATAGGATTTTGAATATATATGAGGAGTCAAGTAAAACTAATAAATGCCGAGTTTGGTCGAGATATCTTGATAAACAAAATGTCTTTTCATACAAAAACTTAATTTTCGACCGATCGATCCTATGGCAGCTATGTGATATAGTGGTCCGATCTTGAAAGGATTTTGCATATATATGAGGAGCTTAGTAAAACTAATAAATGCCGAGTTTGGTCAAGATATCTTGAAAAACAAAATGTTTTTTCATACAAAAACTTAAATTTCGACCGATCGTTCCTATGGCAGCTATATGATATAGTGGTCCGATCTTTATAGGATTTTGCATATATATGAGGAGTAAAGTAAAACTAATAAATGCCGAGTTTGGTCAAGATATCTTGAAAAACAAAATGTTTTTTCATACAAAAACTTAATTTTCGACCGATCGATCCTATGGCAGCTATATGATATAGTGGTCCGATCTTGAAAGGATTTTGCATATATATGAGGAGCTTAGTAAAACTAATAAATGCCGAGTTTGGTCAAGATATCTTGAAAAACAAAATGTTTTTTCATACAAAAACTTAAATTTCGTCCGATCGTTCCTATGCCAGCTATGTGATATAGTGGTCCGATCTTTATAGGATTTTGCACATATATGAGGAGTACAGTAAAACTAATAAATGCCGAGTTTGGTCAATATATCTTGAAAAACAAAATGTTTTTTCATAGAAAAACTTAATTTTCGACCGATCGATCCTATGGCAGCTATATGATATAGTGGTCCGATCTTGATAGGATTTTGTATATATATGAGGAGCTTATTAAAACTAATAAATGCCGAGTTTGGTCAAGATATCTTAAAAAACAAAATGTTTTTTCATACAAAAACTTAATTTTCGACCGATCGATCCTATGGCAGCTATATGATATAGTGGTCCCATCTTTATAGGATTTTGCACATATATGAGGAGCAAAGCAAAACTAAAAAATGCCGAGTTTGGTCAAGATATCTTGAGATCAAAATGTTTTTTCATACAAAAACTTAATTTTCGACCGATCGTTCCTATGGCAGCTATATGATATAGTGGTCTGATCTTTATAGGATTTTGCACATATATGGAGAGTACAGTAAAACTAATAAATGCCGAGTTTGGTCAAGATATCTTGAAAAACAAAATGTTTTTCATACAAAAACTTAAATTTCGACCGATCGTTCCTATGGCAGCTATATGATATAGTGGTCCGATCTTTATCGGATTTTGCACATATATGAGGAGTAAAGTAAAACTAATAAATGCCGAGTTTGGTCAAGATATCTTAAAAAACAAAATGTTTTTTCATACAAAAACTTAATTTTCGACCGATCGATCCTATGGCAGCTATATGATATAGTGGTCCGATCTTAAAATGATTTTGCATATATATGAGGAGCTTAGTAAAACTAATAAATGCCGAGTTTGGTCAAGATATCTTGAAAAACAAAATGTTTTTTCATACAAAAACTTAAATTTCGTCCGATCGTTCCTATGCCAGCTATGTGATATAGTGGTCCGATCTTTATAGGATTTTGCACATATATGAGGAGTAAAGTAAAACTAAAAAATGCCGAGTTTGGTCAAGATATCTTGAAAAACAAAATGTTTTTTCATACAAAAACTTAATTTTCGACCGATCGATCCTTTGGCAGCTATATGATATAGTGGTCCGATCTTAAAAGGATTTTGCATATATATGAGGAGCTTAGTAAAACTAATAAATGCCGAGTTTGGTCAAGATATCTTGAAAAACAAAATGTTTTTTCATACAAAAACTTAAATTTCGTCCGATCGTTCCTATGCCAGCTATGTGATATAGTGGTCCGATCTTTATAGGATTTTGCACATATATGAGGAGTACAGTTATACTAATAAATGCCGAGTTTGGTCAAGAATTCTTGAAAAGCAAAATGTTTTTTCATACAAAAACTTAATTTTCGACCGATCGATCCTATGGCAGCTATATGATATAGTGGTCCCATCTTGATAGGATTTTGCAAATATGAGGAGCAAAGCAAAACTAAAAAATGCCGAGTTTGGTCAAGATATCTTGAAATCAAAATGTTTTTTCATACAAAAACTTAATTTTCGACCGATCGTTCCTATGGCAGCTATATGATATAGTGGTCCGATCTTTATAGGATTTTGCACATATATGGAGAGTAAAGTAAAACTAATAAATGCCAAGTTTGGTCAAGATATCTTGAAAAACAAAATGTTTTTTCATACAAAAACTTAATTTTCGACCGTTCGAACCTATGGCAGCTATATGATATAGGTGTCCGATCTTAATAGGACTTTGTATATATATAAGGAGCTTATTAAAACTAATAAGTGACGAGTTTGGTCAAGATATCTTGAAAAACAAAATGTTTTTTCATACAAAAACTTAAATTTCGACGGTTCGTTCCTATGGCAGCTATATGATATAGTGGTCCGATCTTTATAGGATTTTGCACATATATGAGGAGTACAGTTATACTAATAAATGCCGAGTTTGGTCAAGATATCTTGAAAAACAAAATGTTTTTTCATAGAAAAACTTAATTTTCGACCGATCGATCCTATGGCAGCTATATGATATAGTGGTCCGATCTTGATAGGATTTTGTATATATATGAGGAGCTTATTAAAACTAATAAATGCCGAGTTTGGTCAAGAATTCTTGAAAAGCAAAATGTTTTTTCATACAAAAACTTAATTTTCGACCGATCGATCCTATGGCAGCTATATGATATAGTGGTCCCATCTTGATAGGATTTTGCAAATATGAGGAGCAAAGCAAAACTAAAAAATGCCGAGTTTGGTCAAGATATCTTGAAATCAAAATGTTTTTTCATACAAAAACTTAATTTTCGACCGATCGTTCCTATGGCAGCTATATGATATAGTGGTCCGATCTTTATAGGATTTTGCACATATATGGAGAGTAAAGTAAAACTAATAAATGCCAAGTTTGGTCAAGATATCTTGAAAAACAAAATGTTTTTTCATACAAAAACTTAATTTTCGACCGTTCGAACCTATGGCAGCTATATGATATAGGTGTCCGATCTTAATAGGACTTTGTATATATATGAGGAGCTTATTAAAACTAATAAGTGACGAGTTTGGTCAAGATATCTTGAAAAACAAAATGTTTTTTCATACAAAAACTTAAATTTCGACCGATCGTTCCTATGGCAGCTATATGATATAGTGGTCCGATCTTTATAGGATTTTGCACATATATGAGGAGTTAAGTAAAATGCCGAGTTTGGTCAAGATATCTTGAAAAACAAAATGTTTTTTCATACAAAAACTTAATTTTCGACCGATCGATCCTATGGCAGCTATATGATATAGTGGTCCGATCTTAAAAGGAGTTTGCATATATATGAGGAGCTTAGTAAAACAAATAAATGCCGAGGTTGGTCAAGATATCTTGAAAAACAAAATGTTTTTTCATAGAAAAACTTAATTTTCGACCGATCGATCCTATGGCAGCTATATGATATAGTGGTCCGATCTTGATAGGATTTTGTATATATATGAGGAGCTTATTAAAACTAATAAATGCCGAGTTTGGTCAAGATATCTTGAAAAACAAAATGTTTTTTCATACAAAAACTTAATTTTCGACCGATCGATCCTATGGCAGCTATATGATATAGTGGTCCCATCTTTATAGGATTTTGCACATATATGAGGAGCAAAGCAAAACTAAAAAATGCCGAGTTTGGTCAAGATATCTTGAAATCAAAATGTTTTTTCATATAAAAACTTAATTTTCGACCGATCGTTCCTATGGCAGCTATATGATATAGTGGTCCGATCTTTATAGGATTTTGCACATATATGGAGAGTAAAGTAAAACTAATAAATGCCGAGTTTGGTCAAGATATCTTGAAAAACAAAATGTTTTTTCATACAAAAACTTAGTTTTCGACCACTATATCATATAGCTGCCATAGGAACGATCGGTCGAAAATTAAGTTTTTGTATGAAAAAACATTTTGTTTTTCAAGATATCTTGACCAAACTTGGCATTTATTAGTTATACTAAGCTCCTCATATATATGCAAAATCCTATTAATATCGGACCACTATATCATATAGCTGCCATAGGATCGATCGGTCGAAAATTAAGTTTTTGTATGAAAAAACATTTGGTTTTTCAAGATATCTTGACCAAACTCGGCATTTATTAGTTTTACTTTACTCCTCATATATGTGCAAAATCCTATAAAGATCGGACCACTATATCATATAGCTGCCATAGAAACGATCGTTCGAAAATAAAGTTTTTGTATGAAAAAACATTTTGTTTATCAAGATATCTTTACTAACTTCGGCGTTTATTAGTTTTACTTTACTCCTCATATATATTCAAAATCCTTTTAAGATCGGACCACTATATCATATAGCTGCCATAGGAACGATCGGTTGAACATTAAGTTTTTGTATGAAAAAACATTTTGTTTATCAAGATATCTTTACTAACTTCGGCGTTTATTAGTTTTACTTTACTCCTCATATATATTCTAAATCCTTTTAAGATCGGACCACTATATCATATAGCTGCCATAGGATCGATCGGTCGAAAATTAAGTTTTTGTATGAAAAAATATTTTGTTTTTCAAGATATCTTGACCAAACTCGGCATTTATTAGTTTTACTTTACTCCTCATATATGTGCAAAATCCTATAAAGATCGGACCACTAAATCATATAGCTGGCATAGGAACGATCGGACGAAATTTAAGTTTTTGTAAGAAAAAACATTTTGTTTTTCAAGATATCTTGACCAAACTCGGCATTTATTTATTTTAATAAGCTCCTCATATATATACAAAGTCCTATTAAGATCGGACCACTATATCATATAGCTGCCATAAGATCGATCGGTCGAAAATTAAGTTTTTGTATTAAAAACATTTTGTTTTTCAAGATATCTTGACCAAACTCGCCATTTATTAGTTTTGATTAGCTCTTTATATATATACAAAGTCCTATTAAGATCGGTCCACTATATCATATAGCTGCCATAGGATCGATCGGTCGAAAATTAAGTTTTTGTATGAAAAAACATTTTGTTTTGCAAGATATCTTGACCAAACTCGGCATTTATTAGTTTTACTGTACTCCTCATATGTGCAAAATCCTATAAAGATCGGACCACTATATCATATAGCTGCCATAGGAACGATCGGTCGAAAATTAAGTTTTTGTGTGAAAAAACATTTTGTTTATCAAGATATCTTTACTAAATTCGGCGTTTAATAGTTTTACTTTACTCCTCATATGTATTCAAAATCCTTTTAAGATCGGACCACTATATCATATAGCTGCCAGAGGAACGATCGGTTAAGCATTAAGTTTTTGTATGAAAAAACATTTTGTTTTTCAAGATATCTTGTCCAAACTCGGCATTTATTAGTTTTACTTTACTCCTCATATATATGCAAAATCCTATTAAGATCGGACCACTATATCATATAGCTGCCATAGGATCGATCGGTCGAAAATTAAGTTTTTGTATGAAAAAACATTATGTTTTTCAAGATATCTTGACCAAACTCGTCATTTATTAGTTTTACTTTACTCCTCATATATGTGCAAAATCCTATAAAGATCGGAATAATATATCATATAGCTGTCATAGGAACGATCGGTCGAAAATAAAGTTGTATGCAAAAATATTTTGTTTATCAAGATATCTTTACCAAACTCGGCATTTACTATTTTCCATTTACTTCTTAGATAGAGGCAAAGCACTATGAACATTATGAAAAGGTTGGGTCTGCAAGGGTATTAGATCTTTGGCGTGCCGAAGATAGCCCTTCTTTCTCGTTTACAATATTAGAAATGTTTATACTTGTGCTTATGCTTATGTGCTAGGTTCTGTTAAAGGGTGGGTGCGATTATGGATATGTTACTCCCCCAACCATAAGAAAAGTGCCTGTCCTCAGGTGTTTGGATATAGCGTAACATTTTCTTCTTTTACAATTGGTGTATCTCCTATTATTGTAGGTGTTTCTTCTACTTTGGGTTTTTTATACCCTTGCAGAGGTTATTATAATTTTGTCGTGAAATGTGTAACGCATAGAAGGAGACATCTCCGACCCCATAAAGTATATATATTCTTAATCAGCATCAACAGCCGAGTCGATCTAGCCATGTCCGGCTGTCCGTCTGTCTGTTTCTATGCGAACTAGTCCCTCAGTTTTAAAGCTATCTTAACGAAACTTTGCAGAACTCCCTCTTTCTGTTGCACGCAGCACATATGTGAAAACCAGCTGGATCGGACCACTATATCATATAGCTGCCATAAGAACGATCGGTCGAAAATTAAGTTTTTGTATGAAAAAACATTTTGTTTTTCAAGATATCTTGACCAAACTCGGCATTTATTAGTTTTACTTTACTCCTCATATATGTGCAAGATCCTATAAAGATCGGACCACTATATAATATAGCTGTCATAGGAACGATCGGTCAAAAATTAAGTTGTATGAAAAAACATTTTGTTTATCAAGATATCTTGACCAAACTCGGCATCTACTATTTTCCCGGTACTTCTTAGATAGAGGCAAAGCACTATGAGCATTATGAAAAGGTTGGGTCTGCAAGGGTATTAGATCTTTAGCGTGCCGAAGATAGCCCTTGTTTCTCGCTTTTTCTTATTATTTTTTTTTCCGTGTTTGTATGGCCATACTACAAAAATGATAATGTATTAAACGTTTTTAGACTATCTTTATGTACTCTATGTTATCTATAATATATATAGGATCAATATTATCTATTTTATTAAAATATTTTAGCATTTTGCTCTGTTTGCCGATAACTAACTCATATGCACAATAATTGTGTGCCATAGAGGGGGTCGTGTTGAAACAGTAAACAAAATATTGGAGCCGTTCATCCCAATCAGTTTTATCAACCGATATATAAGAACGTATGTTTTCGTTGAAAGTTCTATGACTTCTTTCTACTGTTCCAACTGTCTGGTGGTGGTGTGCTGTCGAAGATAAATTGTCTACCTTTAGGTATTTGCACAGGTCATTAATAATAGAATTTTTATATTCAGTTCCCATGTCCGAAATGAACGTCTTTATTGGACCGTACTTCAGTATAAAAGATTCAAATACTGCTTTTGCAACTGTATTAGCGAATTTTTTTGGTACTGGAAGAGTCACAAGATATTTTGTTAAATCGCATATCATTGTAATTACATATTCGTTTCCATTTTCGGATTTTGGTAGTGGACCTATAGGATCCACTATCACTCTATCGAACGCATTTATCGGTGTTTCTGCAATTGTCAGAGGTGCTTTTGTATGGGTAGTCGTTTTCGACTTTTGGCATCTACGTATGTATTTGGTTGTATGACGTGTCATATTTTTCCAGTAGTAGTGTCTTTTTATTTTAGCTATCATTCTTAAAATGCCGGTATGACCTCCTTGTATAGGATTGTCATGATATGTAAACATTATCGCTTCTTGATCTTTTTCATTTTCTATTATGGTCACCGGCTTGAGTAGCGCTACTCTTAATGATTTTAATGTTTTGTTGCCCATATTTTTAAAAGATTTAATTGAAATTAATTCAAATATCTTTTCGATCGGTGCAGTTTGAGTTGGCTGATCTCATGTATACCGGCTTGTTTTTCAAGCCTTTGGAAAAACTGACCTAAGTCAAATGTTCTTGATCTTTTTCTGCGCAGGAATTTTTCTGATTACTTTGGTGCCTGGTAGTGACTTTCAGTACTTTAACTTGTAAATCTTTTTAGTTCTTTGATGGTTATTGTTGATAACGCATCAGCTACAAAGTGTAGTATGTTACATGCAAATAAGCATATGCCCACCATAATTCAGTGTATACATTATGTAAAGTGGTCAAATACCCAATTTCAAAGTTAGAGTGTCAAGCGCATTTTCTACATAATACAACTACCGCCAAGTGCCGGACTTGCCTGAAACGAGAGATCTGTAGCGTAAGCATTATGACGTTTTGACCGTTCGGTCCCAAGCGCATTCCAATGTATTTGCCTCCTACATGTACATATAACAAGATATATTAACAAATACATATGGCATGTTATGTACTCCCGTTCTGACATTACATGGCGACTGTGACAATGGTCTCACTAAACTGCAGTGAATAAAATACATCCCAAAAACTAGTGGAAAGGCAGCCAAGAAGGCTGGCAACAAACAACAACAAACTTCAACAAAAAAAACAGCAACAGCTTATGAGAAATTAGCGTATTACAAAATGCCTTTGATAGAATCTAAAACAGTAAATTCGACTGCTAACGTAATTAATAAAGAAGAATCCAGTAATGTAGATAAATCTAGACCTAAAGGTCTGACCAACGCATTGTTAAGCTCCTCATATATATGCAAAATCCTATTAAGATCGGACCACTATATCATATAGCTGCCATAGGATCGATCGGTCGAAAATTAAGTTTTTGTATGAAAAAACATTTTGTTTTTCAATATATCTTAACCAAACTCGGCATTTATTAGTTTTACTTTACTCCTCATATATGTGCAAAATCCTATAAAGATCGGACCACTATATCATATAGCTGTCATAGGAACGATCGGTCGAAAATTAAGTTGTATGAAAAAACATTTTGTTTATCAAGATATCTTGACCAAACTCGGCATTTACTATTTTCCACTTACTTCTTAGATAGAGGCAAAGCACTATGAGCATTATGAAAAGGTTGGGTCTTTAAGGGTATCAGATCTTTGGCGTGCCGAAGATAGCCCTTCTTTCTCGTTTACAATATTAGAAATGTTTATACTTGTGCTTATGCTTATGTGCTAGGTTATGTTAAAGGGTGGGTGCGACTATGAATATGTTACTCCCCCAACCATAAGAAAAGTGCCTGTCCTCAGGTGTTTGGATATAGCGTAACATTTTCTTCTTTTACAATTGGTGTATCTCCTATTATTGTAGGTGTTTCTTCTACTTTGGGTTTTTTATACCCTTGCAGAGTGTATAATGCAAAGTGTATATATGCAAAATCCTATTAAGATCGGACCACTATATCACATAGATGCCATAGGATCGATCGGTCGAAAATTAAGTTTTTGTATGAAAAAACATTTTGTTTTTCAATATATCTTAACCAAACTCGGCATTTATTAGTTTTACTTTACTCCTCATATATGTGCAAAATCCTATAAAGATCGGACCACTATATCATATAGCTGTCATAGGAACGATCGGTCGAAAATTAAGTTGTATGAAAAAACATTTTGTTTATCAAGATATCTTGACCAAACTCGGCATTTACTATTTTCCACTTACTTCTTAGATAAAGGCAAAGCACTATAAGCATTATGAAAAGGTTGGGTCTGCAAGGGTATTAGATATTTGGCGCGCCGAAGATAGCCCTTCTTTTTCGTTTATTTTTGAATTTATTTAGATATTGTTCAAGACATTATTAACAATAATCAATATAGCGGCTTTTGTTAACATTTTTTTTGTTTTCTTGATTTTATCTAGATTGCCTTCCCGTGTAACTTTTACAGTTTAGAAATTCAGTTTGCGCCGAGAATAACAACGATAATTATTAACAATGTGTTGGTCAGACCTTTTGGTCTAGATTTATCTACATTACTGGATTCTACTTTATTAATTACGTTAGCAGTCGAATCCACTGCATGCAGAAGGCAAATACATTGGAATGCGCTTGGGACCGAACGGTCAAAACGTCATAATGCTTACGCTGCAGATCTCACGCTGCAGGCAAGTCCGGCACTTGGCGGTAGTTGTATTATGTAAAAAATGCGCTTGATACTCTAACTTTGAGATTGGGTATTTGACCACTTTACATATTGTATACACTGAATTATGGTGGGCATATGCTTATTTGCATGTAACATACTACACTTTGTAGCTGATGCGTTATCAACAATAACCATCAAAGAACTAGAAGATTTACAAGTTAAAGTACTGAAAGTCACTACCAGCCACCAAAGTAATCAGAAAAATTCCTGCGCAGAAAAAGATCAAGTACATACAACAAGCCGGTATACATGAGATCAGCCAACTCAAACTGCACCGATCGAAAAGATATTTGAATTAATTTCAATTAAATCTTTTAAAAATATGGGCAACAAAACATTAAAATCATTAAGAGTAGCGCTACTTAAGCCGGTGACCATAATAGAAAATGAAAAAGATCAAGAAGCGATAATGTTTACATATCATGACAATCCTACACAAGGAGGTCATACCGGCATTTTAAGAATGATAGCTAAAATAAAAAGACACTACTACTGGAAAAATATGACACGTCATATAACCAAATACATACGTTGATGCCAAAAGTCGAAAACGACGACCCATACATAAACACCTCTGACAATTGCAGAAACACCGATAAATGCGTTCGATAGAGTGATAGTGGATCCTATAGGTCCACTACCAAAATCCGAAAATGGAAACGAATATGTAATTACAATGATATGCGATTTAACAAAATATCTTGTGACTATTCCAGTACCAAACAAATCCACTAATACAGTTGCAAAAGCAGTATTTGAATCTTTTATATTGAAGTACATACATAAAGACATTCATTTCGGACATGGGATCTGAATATAAAAATTCTATTATTAATGACCTGTGCAAATACCTAAAGATAGACAATTTATCTTCGACAGCACACCACCACCAGACAGTTGGAATAGTAGAAAAAAGTCATAGAACTTTCAACGAATAAATACGTTCTTATATATCGGTTGATAAAACTGATTGGGATGTATGGCTCCAATATTTTGCTTACTGTTTCAACACGACCCTCTCTATGGCACACAATTATTGTGCATATGAGTTAATTATCGGCAAACAGAGCAAAATTCTAAAATATTTTAATAAAATAGATAATATTGATCCTATATATATTATAGATAACATAGAGTACATAAGGATAGTCTAAAAACGTTTAATACATTATCATTTTTGTAGTATGGCCATACAAACACGGAAAAAAAAATAATAAGAAAAAGCGAGAAACAAGGGCTATCTTCGGCACGCTAAAGATCTAATACCCTTGCAGACCCAACCTTTTCATAATGCTCATAGTGCTTTGCCTCTATCGAAGAAGTACCGGGAAAATAGTAAGTGCCGAGTTTGGTCAAGATATCTTGATAAACAATATATTTTTTCATACAACTTAATTTTCGACCGATCGTTCCATTGACAGCTATATGATATAGTGGTCCGATCGTTATAGGATTTTGCACAAATATGAGGAGTAAAGTAAAACTAATAAATGGCGAGTTTGGTCAAGATATCTTGATAAACAAAATTTTTTTTCATACAAAAACTTAATTTTCGACTTATCGATCCTATGGCAGCTATATGATATAGTGGTCCGATCTTAATAGGACTTTGTATATATATGAGGAGCTTATTAAAACTAATAAATGCCGAGTTTGGTCAAGATATCTTGAAAAACAAAATGTTTTTTCATACAAAAACTTAATTTTCGACCGGTCGTTCCTATGGCAGCTATATGATATAGTGGTCCGATCTTAATAGGATTTTGCACATATATGAGGAGTAAAGTAAAACTAATAAACGCCGAGTTTGGTCAAGATATCTTGAAAAACAAAATGTTTTTTCATACAAAACCTTAATTTTCGATTGATCGATACTATGCCAGCTATATGATATAGTGGTCCGATCTTAATAGGACTTTGTATATATATGAGGAGCTTATTAAAATTAATAAATGCCGAGTTCGGTCAAGATATATTGAAAAACAAAATGTTTTTTCATACAAAAACTTAATTTTCGACCGATCGTTCCTATGGCAGCTATATGATATAGTGGTCCGATCTTTATAGGATTTTGCACATATATACGGAGTACAGTAAAACTAATAAATGCCGAGTTTGGTCAAGATATCTTGAAAAACAAAATGTTTTTTCATACAAAAACTTAATTTTCGACCGATGATGACCGCTATATGATATAGTGGTCTGATCTTTATAGGATTTTGCACATATATGAGGAGTAAATTAAAACTAATAAATGCCGAGTTTGGTCAAGATATCTTAAAAACAAAATGTTTTTTCGTACAAAAACTTTATTTTCGACCGATCGATCCTATGTCAGCTATATGATATAGTGGTCCGATCTTAATAGGATTTTGCATTTATATGAGGAGCTTAGTAAAACTAATAAATGCTCAGTTTGGTCAAGATATCTTGAAAAACAAAATGTTTTTTCATACAAAAACTTAATTTTCGACCGATCGTTCCTGTCAGCTATATGATATAGTGGTCCGATCTTTATAGGATTTAGCACATTTATGAGGAGTAAAGTAAAACTAATAAATGCCGAGTATGGTCAAGATATCTTGAAAAACAAAATGTTTTTTCATACAAAAACTTAATTTTCGACCGATCGATCCTATGGCAGCTATATAATATAGTGGTCCGATCTTAATAGGATTTTGCATATATATGAGGAGTAAAGTAAAACTAATAAATGCCCAGTTATGTCAAGCTATCTTGATAAACAAAATGCTTTTTCATACAAAAACTTAATTTTCGACCGATCGTTCCTATGGCAGCTATTTGATATAGTGGTCCGATCCAGCTGGTTTTCACATATGTGCTGCGTGCAACAGAAAGAGGGAGTTCTGTAAAGTTTTATTAAGATAGCTTTAAAACTGAAGGACTAGTTCGCATAGAAACAGACAGACGGTCAGACGGACATGGCTATATCGACTCGGCTGTTGATGCTGATTAAGAATATATATACTTTATGGGGTCGGAGATGTCTCCTTCTATGCGTTACACATTTCACGACAAAATTATAATACCCTCTGCAAGGGTATAAAAAGAAGACTAATCAAAGCAAATATAACAATTACAGGTCAACAACAGACAGCGATCAAAATATACAAGCACCAGCTTAAACTAATTGTTATAATATTACTATCAATAACTGTAAACCATATAAATGCACATTGAAATTAATCCTATCAATACCCATAACGGCTATCTCATATTTAAAACAGGAACCATAGACTTTCCGACAGCTTACGAATTCCACTGTTTAACGCTTAATATAACAAAAACCGAAGAAACTTTTAACAATTTAATTGAACAAAGTAAACAATTTAATAACCTAATACAAATCGAATACCTAGTAGAAAAATTAAACGGAGATATAAACGACTTAAAAATAGACAAACGCAGCAAAAGAGGTTTAGTTAACATAGTAGGAACAGTATATAAATACTTATTTGGAACAGTAGATCAAGAAGACAAAAGAGAAATTGAACAAAAATAAGCAACTTAGCAGAAAACAGCGTTCAGCTTAACGAATTAAATCACATAATAGAAGCTATAAACAAAGGAATAGAAATCATGAACGAACTAGCTTAAGAGAAACAAAAAGGAAAGAAATTAGATATCCTTATATTTAACTTACAACACTTTACAGAATATATAGAAGACATTGAGATGGGAATGCAGCTCACAAGATAAGGCATTTTTAACCCGTAATTATTAAAACATGACTATTTGTTGCATGTTAATTCTGAGAAATTGTTGAATACAAAAACTTCCACTTGGCTTAAATCAGATACAAACGAAATACTGATAATATCCCATATTCGTCGAGAAATAATAAAAAGCCCGGTATTCGAAATAATTCCATACCCGGATGATAATAACATTTTGACAGAAATAGCTCATGAAAAATATTTTACCTAAGACAAAAAAGTTTATAGCAAAGAAACAAAAAAATTAATTAATAATGAATGTTTGACAGGAATTTGAAACCAAATAAAATCAGAATGTAATTATACTAAAACTTTGCAAAATTTTCAAATCAACTACGTAGAACCAAATATAATTTTAACTTGGAATTTACCAAAAACTATATTAAATCATAATTGTATAAATAACGAAATAACAATAGAAGGAAACAATATAATAAAAATCTTTAATTGTTCACTGCAAATTAATGAAATTTCAATTTAAAACAATATGTTAGATTATACTCAAAGCATTTACGTAAGCAATGATGTTATAAAATTAGAACAACTTTCGTTTGTTCAAACGAAACAAATTATAAATGAACATACAAAATTTAACAATGTATTCCAGATAATTACAATAACCATATTTGTAATCATATCAATAAGTTTAACACTGTATTTGACATATAAGTTCAAAAGCATACCTAAGAAATTAATTATAAAATATAAAAAACCCAAAGTAAAAGAAACACCTAAAATAATAGGAGATACACCAATTGTAAAAGAAGAAAATGTTACACTATATCCAAACTTAAACACCTGAGGACAGGCACTTTTCTAATGGTTGGGGGAGTAACATATTTTATTTTATTTATTTATTTATTAATGGTCGACAAAACGAGTGTCTTACTCATTATTCAAAAGATTGTACATTATAATTATATGCTAAAAGCCTAGTTAAAGGATGCAATTTTCTAAATAGCATCACCGACCGATGGAGGTGTTTTATTTGCCAGTCCGGCCAGCTGTGCCCCTTTTTAGAGCTAATTTTGTCAGTGACGCTATTAGAGCCTACATCTAAGCAGAAGGTTGTAAGTAGGAAAAAAGTGATATTAATAAAGAAAATACAATAAATAGGAAAAAAGAAAGTAAGAAAATTGTTAATAAAGTAAAGCAATGTAAGTTAGATAAAGAGTGTTAAGTGGATAGGACAAAGAGAAAAGTAATGGGAAATCACCGACACGGTGGGGGAAAATTTTTCAGCCTGTCCAGCTAGCTATGCCCCTGCTCATAGCTGGGAATGGTCAGCGACTTCCCGAAGGTATCCTGAAAGCAACGATTTTATTAGGGGTAGAGACAGTTCGGTAGAGAAAACGTGATGCAAACTATTATAATTTTTACATAGCACGCGGAAAGAATTGTGCATAGCGTAATCAGTTGTAAGCAGAGAATTGAAGACGCCCTAGCAGAAAAGGAGAATCTATGTCACCAATAATCAACTTATGTAGAAGGACAACACCGAGAATTGTCCTACGGTTGATTAACGACGGAAGGTTGAGAAGAAGCAGTCTGCTGGAGTAGGACGGCAACCGAAGATTAGGGTCCCAATTTAAACCTCGTAAGGCGAAAATCAGAAATAGCTTCTGAACAGATTCAATATGATCCTGGCTATTGTTATACTGTGGAGACCAGATGCAAGAGCAGTATTCAAGGATAAGGCAAACAAGAGAGATGTACAGAAGTTTTGTTATAAAAGGATCGTTAAACTCTTTAGACCATCGTTTAATGAATCCAAGTACACCTTTTGCCTCATTAACAATGGTATCTATATGAAGATTGAAACAGAGTTTAGAATCAAAAATAACGCCTAGATCCTTAACTGTTAGTATACGTTGCAAAGGGATATTGTCGATTGTATAATTGACAAGATAAGGTGTAGTACGATTAAAAGTCATAAACATACACTTTGAACAATTTAGATGCAATTGATTGGCCGAACACCAAAGTTGCATAGCGTTCAAATCATCTTGTAGACGAGAATGATGTAGGGGGTTAGTGTATGATAGAAAAAGTTTGACATCGTCCGCATACATGAGTACACGGGCATGTGATATAACAGAGGGAAGATCATTTATAAAAAGTGTAAAGAGTAAAGGTCCAAGATGACTACCTTGAGGAACACCAGAAGTAACGTGAACCCATTTAGAGGTAGCCAACCTCAGTATTACTCTTTGGGTCCTACCTTTCTAATAAGAATTAATCCAAAGTAAAAGGGACAGAGGGAAACCTATTCGGTCAAGTTTAAAAAGTAAAATGTCATGGTGCACAGAGTCAAACGCCTTACTGAAGTCAGTGTAAATGACATCAGTTGCATTTTCGAAAGGAAAGCATCATTTACCAAGGAAGTAAACTCAAGCAGATTGGTCGTAGTTGACCGATTCTTTACGAATCCATGTTGAACAGGGGAAACAACTGATTTGCAGAAAAGCTGCAAATTCGAAGTGATTATTTTTCAAATAATTTAGGAATAGCAGACAGTTTTCAATGCCCCTGTAATTTTGTATATCAGACTTCCCACCTTTCTTATGAAGAGGAATGATATAAGATTCTTTCCAAAGAGATGGAAAGACAGAAGTTTCAA
The DNA here is from genome assembly GCF_030788295.1 of Drosophila virilis. NCBI lineage: Eukaryota > Metazoa > Arthropoda > Insecta > Diptera > Drosophilidae > Drosophila > Drosophila virilis. The sequence continues at coordinate 40,723 of NW_027212840.1, read as the reverse complement.
GGGATAGATTAAAAAGCTTTAGCAATGGATAGAAAAGGGAAGAACTACACTCCTTGAGAAGACAACTAGGAATATTGTCCGGCCCAGGAGAGTAAGAAGTTTTTAGAGAGTTTATAGCTAATAGGAGAGAGGAGTGTGAAATAATGGGGGGAGGTATAGAACTAGCGGAGGAAATAGTATAAGGGTAAGAATTAGTATTAGGACAGACTGAAGAGTAAGTTGATTGGAAAAAATTAGCAAAGAGGTTAGCAGAATCAGTGTCATTGCTAGCTTTATCCATCCCAAGAAAAAAAGAAGATGGCAAACTTGAAGATTTACGCTTCAAGTTTACAAAATTATAAAACTGTCTCGGATTTCGGGCGAATTGCCTTTTACAACGAATTAGATAATTCTCATAGCATTGAGAATTAAGAAGAAAGAAGTTCGACTTGGCTATGGAATATTTAGCCAAGTCTGTACACGAACCAGACTTTTTAAACTTTTTAAAATATTTGGATTTTACATTTTTAAGATGTGATAATCTGGGAGTAAACCAGGGTGGTTTTGAAAAAGTAGTCGAAGGAATTGACTTAGGAATACACACATCTAAGAGGGAGTTTAGGGTGATATAAAAAGAATTAATGGCTGTATTCATATCAACTGAGTCATATAAGAAAGACCAATCGGTTGAATAAATAAGCTTATTCAGCAAAGAATAATTTCCTTTGCGAAAGCAATAGCGGGGCTTATTGGCTGATGAGCACGAAATGGAAGGATTACAATTTAGCATTGCAATCTCTAAAGTTGGATGATAGACATCCTCAGGAAGAGATAAAGGAGGTGACCTAGACACATTAGAAATAAGGTAGTCGTTAACAAATACAAGGTCAAGTGTTCTATTCATATGATTAGAAATTGAATTGATTCGAAACAACGAAAGATCAAGCATGCAGTCTAAAAAATCGTGCTGTGCTGAGGGCACTAGATAATTTTCAGCAGTGAATAATGACCAAGAGATGTTCGGCAAATTAAAATCACCCAACACAAAAAATAGGTCATTATCCCGCACGTGTGAAGAAACTTCTTTAATACAAGTAATATGATTCATATAAACTTGAATATCAGAAGAAGGTGGGACATAAGAACATGTTACATAGATATTCCGTGTAGGAAAAGACACTTTAACTGAGACAATCTCAGCGTCAGTAGGCGTACTAAAACAGAATAGTTCAGACTGGACAGTGGCTTTAACGGCAATTAACACCCCACCACCTCGAGTCGGCCGATCATTTCTAAACAAAATAAAGTTATTCGGTAATATCTCAAAATCAGATATGGTTGAGTTTAACCATGTTTCTGAAAATGCTATTATGTCCGAATCGAAGGAAGTGCTGGCAATAAAAAGATTTTTTAGCTTTGAAGTGAGACCTCTGACATTCTGATAATGAATAAAGATTTGATCAGAAGATGAAGCTAGTTTTTTGGGGCAGAAATGGTACCCTGTATTGAAGGGACTGGAAGGGTGACAGGCTGGTTACGCTTTTTAGGCTTGAAATCATTAAAATTTGGGATCACAAATGATTGGGAACATATCAAACATTTATTTTGAATGATGATATTTCACGAGGGGTGGAGAAATTAAATTTAGTTATTGACACGCTAGCAGAAGATTTGCTAACAATATAGGCTGCCAATGACTCAGAAGTGGTGTCCGACGAAAGTCGAGACACAAAAACTTGCCTACGAGGGGCAACTACCGTTAAAGTAGGCGCTGAAGGGGCTGTAGGTAATACAGGAGTTGGAGGAGCTAACGAGGCACAATGATTGTTTTTAACAATCTGGGCAAGATTGCGCGCAGGTCTACCTTTGCGGCCAGGAGCTGACGGGGCTGAGGCAGTTTGATTAATTGGGACGGAATCAGGTACGGGCTCTACTGGGTCTAGTACAGGGCTTGAAGCCGGGGTAATTGGACAGTCGCTTGGAGAAGGCGATAAAGACAACATTGGAGATACCTCCAAGTTGCTAGGAAGAGACAAGAAAGTCGTAGGTGTCTGAACAGACGTAGAGGGCAATTGCAAAAGTTGAGGCTCCAACCGGCGATTGGTTGGGGACTCAAATTTATATTTGCCTAGCAACTCAAAACTCGAGTCAAAATTACTCGAGAGCTGCTTAGCCACATTATTTAATTTTAAGAATTGACTTCTCACAGAATTATACATTCTGGAGAAATCAATTTGCTTGTCGATGCATTCTGGGCACGACTAACGCAAGCCACCGCAGCCCTTCTTGGCAATAGCAGCGATCTTGTCGCAATCACGCCCAGTGAGACCTGCACATTTAGCATGCATCATATTCTCACACAGCCAGCAATTAACAAATTGCGGCAGTGCAGAATCGTCAGCCTGCTTGAACGTGCACGGTTTCTTACAGCACGACATAATTATTAAATGCACAAGCAACTTGCGAGAGCGCAGAGCAAAACGAAACGAAAACGGTGCACAAGTAAACACTCAAAAAGCAATTATTCGTACACAAACAAATTGTTTGGTGCGAAAAGCAATAGAAAGAAATTTGTGAGAGCGCGATGCACAAGCAGAAAGTATGCAGCGAACACACGCACAAACAAGTGTATGCACAGGGGAGCACAAAGGCGAAAGACTTAAAACAGCCAATAACAACAAACACGGAACTGACGCTGCGTTTTATAAAATGTAATAATTAACAGACACGCTGCACAACAGATAACACTTCATAGTCGCACCCACCCTTTAACATTACTTAGCACATAAGCATAAGCACAAGTATAAACATTCCTAATATTGTAAACAAAGAGCCTGGTGATAACATCGACATTGGTCAAGATCAAATTGTCCCCCTTTGGTACACATAAACAATTGACCCTTAATATCACACCACTGTCAATGTTCCTATCAGAGCACTATCCCACGCATAATTGCTGACGCAGCTCAAACTTCACTCAATTTTGACTCAAACTCTCTTAAAGCGAGGTTTGCTAAGCGACCGCAACAGTTAGATAAATTAGTTCATATTCGGGAAGCAAATCTGAATGTACTCAACAAAAGTAGCCGTTAAGTGAAAATAATAAATTGAAATATATTTTTTTATAGTAACCTAACGTGTAAAACTTAATTATATAGATGTAAACATTTTTTTTTCTGTTTCACTGCACTTGCACGAGGTTTTTAGAGGGCCCCAATAAATGAACTTTCCCCAAACTTTTGGAAGTATCTCACAAGATTTAATTAACTATTTATATTTTTTTTTTACTAAACACATTTAACAGCATTTTACATGCGTCTGCACGCTCCGGCCAACTTAATGGGCGATGTCATCTGGGCTTCTGATCAGCGGCGCTTCAATGGGGCCCAAGAGGCTACTCCCTCTTCCGGATTTCGTACTGTGGAAACTGCAGCTGATCCGCAGATGAGGCTGACATCTATTTAATGGAGGCAGAAATGACATTGCCGTCCCAAGAAATTACAGTGCCGTCCAATGGGCACACGTGGCGGTTGCCTCAAAATAAGTGGGTTTTTATGTCAGGGACGGCGAAATGATTGATTCCTCCAAAAATTACTTTCGGCAGGCAGGCAAGAACTGGTTAAAACTGTGACCAGATCTTGGCACAAAGAAATATACGCCGGTGAGGTTCTGGTGGCTGGGTGGCGTAGCGAAAGGTTTATCATCAAACAAACAGAAAAATTTACATTTTGCCAATTGGCCCCTTTTAGGGTTTTCCTTTTTTATACCTTGCAGAGGGTATTATAATTTAGTCGTGAAATGCGTAACGCATAGAAGGAGACATCTCCGACCCCATAAAGTATATATATTCTTAATCAGCATCAACAGCCGAGTCGATATAGCCATGTCCGTCTGTCTGTTTCTATGCGAACTAGTCCCTCAGTTTTAAAGCTATCTTAATGAAACTTTGCAGAACTCCCTCTTTCTGTTGCACGCAGCACATATGTGAAAACCAGCTGGGTCGGACCATTATATCATATAGCTGTCATAAGAACGATCGGTCGAAAATTAAGTTTTTGTATAAAAAAACATTTTGTTTATCAAGATATCTTGACCAAACTCGGCATTTATTAGTTTTACTTTACTCCTCATATATATTCAAAATCCTATAAAGATCGGACCACTATATCATATAGCTGCCATGGGAACGATCGGTCGAAAATTAAGTTTTTGTATGAGAACACATTATGTTTTTCAAGATATCTTGACCAAACTCGGCATTTATTAGTTTTAATAAGCTCCGCATATATGTTCAAAGTCCTATAAAGATCGGACCACTATATCATATAGCTGCCATAGGATCGATCGGTCGAAAATTAAGTTTTTGTATGAAAATGCATTTTGTTTTTCAAGATATCTTGACCAAACTCGGCATTTATTAGTTTTACTTTACTCCTCATATATTGGCAAAATCCCATAAAGATCGGACCACTATATCATATAGCTGCCATAGGAACGATCGGTCGAAAATTAAGTTTTTGTATGAAAAAACATTTTGTTTATCAAGATATCTTGACCAAACTCGGCATTTACTATTTTCCCGGTACTTCTTAGATAGAGGCAAAGCACTATGAGCATTACGAAAAAGTTGGGTCTGCAAGGGTATTAGATCTTTGGCGTGCCGAAGATAGCCCTTCTTTCTCGTTTTGTTTTAAATAGTTTTGAGTTAGTAGTTTTTGAAATTTTTTGTTCTTTGAATTTGAACTTTTATTTTTTGCACTTTCGTTTAGATAATAGTTTGTGATGGATAATTGTTTTAATGCTTTTTTTTTGTGCGTGTCTTAAAATGACCCAGTAATAACGTATTGCAGTGATCAAAAGATATGCAAAGCCAGTCGTTATTAACCGTAGTAGCCTTATTGCCCAAAGGGTCAATGTTATTAGACTACTAGTGACCCGAAGGTTCTTGTGCGGATTCGTATTCGAGAAAATGTTTGTTACACATCCACAACAATTTCGGTCGCGATTGTGCGTTAGATCTGGGAATTAATTACCCTTTAACGATCTTTACTTTTTACCGCCGTATCCTACCGGCTGCGCCAATTAAGTTTTACACGTTAAGTTACTATAAAAAAATATATATCAATTTAGTATTTTCACTAACGGCTACTTTTGTTGAGTACATTCAGATTTGCTTCCCGAATATGAACTGATTTATCTAACTGTTGCGGTCGCTTAGCAAACTTTGCTTTGAGAGAGTTTGAGTCAAAATTGAGTGAACTTTGAGCTGCGTCAGCAATTATGCGTGGGATAGTGCTCTGATGGGAACATTGACAGTGGCGTGATATTTAGGGTGAATTGTTTATGTCTACCAAAGGGGGACAGTTTGATCTTGACCAATGTCGATGTTATCACCGGGCTCTTTGTTTACAATATTAGAAATGTTTATAATTGTGCTTGTGCTTACGTGCTAAGCTATGTTAATGGATTATGGATATGTCACTATATATATATTCTATGCATCTATAACCACATAAATATAATATATTTAGATAAAACATTTATTACTTTAAAAAATGTTCTTTTATTCAAAAAAAAAAAAAAAAAAAAAAAAAATTTACCATAATAAGTTAGTTAAAATTTGTTTTTATTCTTAAAATTCAAAATATTTGTAATCATTTTAAAATAAAAAAAAAAAATCAAATAAAAATAAATAAAATCCCACAAAACAAAATTTTTTATTAGATTTAATTTCAATAAACAACTACACATTTATAATGTTAAGTTATTCCTCTAAAAGGGGAGATGTAGTGTATAAATGCCTGAAAAGAACACCCTATAAACAAATATAAAGTATGCGGCACTTTGTTGCATACAATAACAAACATACATTAAACAAGCCAAGAGCCAGTTTATGTATTGGCTCCAGCTCGTATAAGACAGCGCGGTTCACTAGCCTTCTAGCTGACCGTTTATGTTTACGCTGCATATCCTACGATCCGTCATAGCGCATTTTTTGAGCAACATATATATGCTCACAAACACAGGCATATGCAAGCTACACACTCTCCCTCTCTTTTTAGCTGTTAACCAATAACAGAATAACAACACATATGTATCTATACGTTAAGCATAATCCCTTAATTATTGAATAAAATCATTCTCATAAAACAACCTATCCAGTACAGATTTTTATACCCTTGCAAAGGGTATTATAATTTTGTCGTGACATGTGTAACGCATAGAAGGAGACATCTCCGACTCTATAAAGTATATATTCTTAATCAGCATCAACAGCCGAGTCGATATAGCCATGTCCGTCTGTCCGTCTGTCTGTTTCTATGCGAACTAGTCCCTCAGTTTTAAAGCTATCTTAATGAAACTTTGCAGAACTCCCTCTTTCTGTTGCACGCAACACATAAGTGAAAACCAGCTGGATCGGACCACTATATCATATAGCTGCCATAGGAACGATCGGCCGAAAATTAAGATTTTGTATGCAAAAACATTTTGTTTTTCAAGATATCTAGACCAAACTCGGCATTTATTAGTTTTACTTTACTCCTCATATATGTGTAAAATCCTATAAAGATCGGACCACTATATCATATAGCTGTCATAGGAACGATCGGTCGAAAATTAAGTTGTATGAAAAAACATTTTGTTTATCAAGATATCTTGACCAAACTCGGCATTTACTATTTGCCCGGTACTTCTTAGATAGAGGCAAAGCACTATAAGCCTTATGAAAAGGTTGGGTCTGCAAGGGTATTAGATCTTTGGCGTGCCGAAGATAGCCCTTCTCTCTCGTTAAAATTCAAAATATTTTTTATCATTGTAAAAGAGAAAAAAAAAAAAAAATAAAAAAAATAAAATCCAACAAAACAAAAAGTTTTATTATAATTAAGTTCATTAAACAACTACACATTTATAATGTTAAGATGTAGTGTGTAAATGCCTTAAAAGAACACCCTATATACAAATATAAAGTATGCGACACTTTGTTGCATACAATAACAATTTTACATTAAACAAGCCCAGAGCCAGTTTATGTATTGGCTCCGGCTCGTATTTCGCAGCGCGGTTCACTAGCCTTCTAGCTGACCGTTTATGTTTACGCTGCATATCCCACGCTCCGTCATAGCGCATTTCTTGAGCAACATATATATGCTCACTAACACAGGCATATGCAAGCTACACACCCTCCCTTTTTTTGTAGCTGATAACCAATAACAGCATAAGAAAACATATGTATCTATAGGATAAGCATAATACCTTAATTATTGAATAAAATCATAAAACTACCTATCCAGAACAGACGTGCTTAAATGAACTTTTTAAAATATTGTAATATATGTAATATTACACTTGATTAATAAAAATGTTTACATACAACTTAATTCGTTCCTATGGCAACTGTATGATAAAGTGGTTCGAAATTTAAAGGATTTGGTTTATATATAAGGAGCATGGTAAAACAAATAAATGTCGAGTTTGGTCAAAATATCTTGATAAACAAAAATGATGAAATACAATCTTTTTCATTGGATGATTCAAGGGATTTGAGGAGTTCTGCTATTGCCTGACCTGCTGTTGATTTGGAATGGGCTAGTACATCGTCGACATACATATTGTTTGCGATAATGTGACTTGCTAAGGGATAGAGCGAACGGACGTTATCAGATAATTGAAGTAGTACGCGCATTGCTAAAAATGGGGCACAGTTAACTCCTAACGAACCGTGTTGAGCTCGAAGTCACAAAGCTCAGTGTCCTTTGTTCGGATGTGTTTGTGTTTGGGATTCACAAGGATCTGCCGGTACATTTTTGTGATATTGGCATTGAAGACATATCGGAAGAAGCGCCATCTTAGAAATTGAATGGTCAAGTCGGATTGTAGAACGGGCCCTGCATGTAGCACATCGTTCAGACTTTAACCATTTGATGACGGGTGGGCGCTATATACTACGCGGAGCTTGGTCGTGGTGCTGTCAGGCTTGTGAACAGCATGGTGTGGTAGATAAAAGTTATCCGAACCATTGCTTAAAGGGACTTGTCGCATGTGACCTAAGTCTCGATATTCCTGGATCACCGCATCGTACTGCTCCTGAAGGGGGGCATTTCTTGCCAAACAATTCTCGTTTCGAAGAAATTGAGCTAGTGCGATGGACCTTGAGTGGCCTAACTGGATGTGATCGGAATTCTTGAATGGCAGTGTGACCAAGTATCTTTCGTTTTATCTTTCTTAGTTGTTTTTGAAAGTAGTTTATCCAAGCTCGCATTTGGATTCCGCGAGACTTGAGTTGAAAAGGATCCTACAGATTTGGCATTGGTATTAGAAACGGGGCATGTAAGGATCAAACCGAAAATTGTTTCTTGACCAAGGAGAGTGCCACATATGTTGGGATAGGAGCCACTTAACAATATGGATGGGAGGATATCGGCGCCGAGAAAAACGTCTATCTGAGAGCTCCTATAGAAAGAGGGATCGGTCAAGTGTAATTTTGGAAGTTCTTTCAAAGCATTTTGGGGGATGGTGTAGGATGGAAAATTGTCTGCTAGCTTTGGAAGAACATAAACCGAGCTTTCAATATGAACCCGGGGCGTTATCGGAGAGCCGATATTAAAATGACAGAGTTTTTGGGGCTAAGCCGAAATAGCTTGACTTAAACCGGAGATCTGTGCGTCGACGGGTTGATATGGAAGCTTAACCCTTTTGAATAACCGCTCTGATATAAAGGTCGCTTCTGACCCGGAGTCGATTAGTGCCCGAGCTGTATATTTTGTGCCAAAATAACAAAATAACGGAAAGTCTTTAGGGTACCGACATTTGTAGAAACAGTGGGCATAGACGCACAGGATGGTTTTCCTTCTGAAACAATTTGCAGTGTTGTGACTTTGTCCCTGTCACTGTTACCACGAAGGCTCTCTGGTGGTTGGACTCCTTTTTTGTGGGCTTTGACTGGGATGGCGTATATGCGGTAGGTCGTACATCCTCTATCGCCTCCAAATTGCGATATCCGTCGATCAGAAATGAGTTCATCTCGGACCATTGAGGTATCTCTGCCTTATCGTGGGGTGACTGTTTCCCTAACGAAAGCGTGAGCTTAGGCAATTTAGAGGAGCACAAGAAAATGAGTAGACAATCCCAATTCTCGGTGCTCACCCTGGACAAGTCAAGAGCCATTAAACACCCCTGGATTGTGCCCTGAAGCTCTTTAAGGGCGGCTCCAGACTCTTGTGCTGCTGAGGGAAGATTGAAAAAAATTTTTAATTGACTATTGACTAAGAGTCGCTTATTCTCAAATCTGTCCGTCAGGCTTGCGCACGCTGACTGAAAGCCAGCATTCGTGAGCGGGGACTTGGAGACAATTGAACTAGCTTCGCCACTGGTTTTGGAAATTAGATGGAGCAATTTTTCCACCGGCGTCAGTCTTGGATTGTTTATGTAGATGGCTGTAAACAAGTCTGGGAAAGTAGGCAAATAGTAGTGAAAACTTCAGTGAGCATAGCGGAAAACTGCAACCCCTGGACATGGAGAAGTTGAAGGGGGGTTGCTCAGCTTGTCTATTCAAGGCATTGGCTTTTGCTATTTTCTCACTTAGTTGAGCCGCACATCGCTCGTAAACGGAGTAAGAGTAATCATATTTTGCTTGCATAGCCAGGCCACTGCTAAATTGTTTTTGAACCTTCTCTGGAGAAATGGAGAAGTGCATACGCTTATTGTTCAACGGAGCGAAAGCCTATGTATGCAGCTATGTCTTGTTGTACTTGCATCAAAATGGCGATAGGGTAAATTATTTTGGGTCACTTTCTGTTTTATTTCTTTTTATATCTGTCACTTTTTAGATGCCCTTATGGCCGCGAACAATATTTTATTTGAGGTTTTTTTGGTGTTTGAATGAAACTGCCCCTCTGATAAAAAAATGTTGTTCATACAACAACTTAATTTTCGAGTGATCGTTCCTATGGCAGCTGTTTGATATAGTGCTCCGAACTTAATAGGATTTTGTATATATATGAGGAGCATAGTAAAACTAATAAATGCCGATCTTGGTTAAGATGTCTAGATAAACCAAAAATGTTTTTCGTACAACAGCTTAATTCGGTCCTATGGCAGCTGTATGATTTAGTGGTCCGAGCTTTATAGGATTTTACATATATATGAGGACCATAGTAAAACTAATAAATGCCGAGTTCGGTTAAGATGTCTAGATAAACCAAAATTTTTTTACATACAACAGCTTAATTCGGTCCTATGGCAACTGTATGATTTAGTGGTCCGATCTTAATAAGATTTTCATTGTATATATTCAACACACAACGAAGGCGACTTCGCCAGTCGGCGAATGCGCTAAAACAGAAGACGAAAACGTGCACGATGCAAAGAAGGGCAGCATGCCGAAAACGATGAAGACGGGAGTTGGAGTTCGGACTTACACGAGAAAGGTTGTGAGTAGCATGTACTGTGGTAGTGCTACTCTAGCCAATGCAATGGTGATAGCTTTCATTAGGGCATATATATTCCGTAGAGGCGAAGTCTTGGATGTAAGCTGACCATCGCGTTCAATACCCTCCCAGCCATGATCTTCAACGTTTAAGGTTTTGAAGATCCCAAAAAAAACATTCTGCTACGACATTATATCACCATGTCACCAGGAAAGAAAACTTAGCAATTAATATTCAAAATCCGTAATTAATATTTATAATAAACAAAAGCATTATTCAATGAAATTTAATCCTTCCGTTAGATAATCTGCATCTTAGTACAAGTGGCATTAATGATTCAACAATAATTCAGTGACTAAAACTAGTCAGTTAATATTTTTACAATGGCTCAAAAATTCTTCAAAAATAATTGATTTTATAAACTATTCAGTTAATATTGTTTTTTCTTATTGAGCAAAACCAAAAAAAAAATTCTCAAAATTTCGCTAAAGTGCATTTAATAATTATAGAAGGCTAGGCAATGAAAAAAAAATAATATTAGGAAATTTAATTAAAGTGTAATCGGCAAAACCAAAAAAACGAGAAAGAACGGCTATCTTCGGCACGCCAAAGATCTTATACCCTTGCAGACCCAACCTTTTCATAATGCTCATAGTGCTTTGCCTCTATCTAAGAAGTACCGGGAAAATAGTAAATGCCGAGTTTGGTCAAGATATCTTGATAAACAAAATGTTTTTTCATACAACTTAATTTTCGACCGATCGTTCCTATGACAGCTATATGATATAGTGCTCCGATCTTTATAGGATTTTGCACATATATGAGGAGTAAAGTAAAACTAATAAATACCGAGTTTGTTCAAGATATCTTGAAAAACAAAATGTTTTTTCATACAAAAACTTAATTTTCGACCGATCGATGCTATGGCAGCTATATGATATAGTGGTCCGCTCTTAATAGGATTTTCCATATATATGAGCAGCTTAGTAAAACTAATAAATGGCGAGTTTGGTCAAGATATCTTGAAAACAAAATGTTTTTTCATACAAAAACTTAATTTTCGAACGATCGTTCCTATGGCAACTATATGATATAGTGGTGCGATCTTTATAAGATTTTGCACATATATGAGGAGTAAATTAAAACTAATAAATGCCGTGTTTGGTCAAGATATCTTGAAAAACAAAATGTTTTTTCATACAAAAACTTAATTTTCGTCCGATCGATCCTATGGGAGCTATATGATATAGTGGTCCGATCTTAAAAGGATTTTGCATATATATGAGGAGCTTAGTAAAACTAATAAGTGCCGAGTTTGGTCAAGATTTCTTGAAAAACAAAATGTTTTTTCATACAAAAACTTAATAAATGCAAACAGAAAGAGGGAGTTCTGCAAAGTTTCATTAAGATAGCCTTACAACTGAGGGACTAGTTCGCATAGAAACAGACAGACGGACAGACGGACATGGCTATATCGAGTCGGCTGTTGATGCTGATTAAGAATATATATACATTATAGGGTCGGAGATGTCTCCTTCTATGCGTTACACATTTCACGACAAAATTATAATACCCTCTGCAAGGGTGTAAAAATAAAATTCGAAAAACTCAAAAATGACTTTAGACTCTACCCCAACAAGAAGGGGGATAAATTTATACTAATAATTCGTTCTATATATAAAGATATATATTAATATATATGTAACATTTTTTTTTTTCTGTTTCACTGCACTTGCACGATGTTTTTAGAGGGCCCTAATAAATGCACTATGCCCAAACTTTTGGAAGTCTCTCACAAGATTTAATTAACTATTTGTTTTTTTTTTTTACTAAAAACATTTAACAGCAATTTACATGCATCTGCACGCTCCGGCCAACTTAATGGGCGTGTCATGTGGGCTTCTGATCAGCGGCGCGTCAATGGGGCCCAAAAGGCTACTCCCTTTTCCGGATTCCAGACTGTGATCACGTCGCCTGCCCTTTCTTGCTGGCATGAGCAAGGGACTGGCAGCTGATCTGTAGTTGAGGCTGACGTCTATTTACTGGAGGCAGAAATTACATTGCCGTCCCAAGAAATTACAGTGCCTTCCAATGGGCACACGTGGCGGTTGCCTAAAAATAAGTGGGTTTTTATGTCAGAGACGGCGGCGGCAAGATTGATTCCTCCAAAACTTACTTTCGGCAGGCAAGCAAGAACTGGTTACAACTGTAACCAGATCTTGGCACAAGGAAATATATAGAGCGAAAGGTTTATCATCAAACGACAAAAAAAAATTTATATTTCGCCAATTGGCCACTTTTAGGGTTTTCTTTTTTTTATTTTTGTTTTTGGTTCAATTTAGTTGGAATTTAAATTAAACGAGCTTGTTGCTTTTAGTTTAATTTTTTGGTGGGGCTATGTCCTTGCTGATTTTCAAGGGAATAAAAACAATTACCAGTTTAGCATTAAAATTGTGTGAGAATTTACTAAGCGCAAAATTTCAGCAGAACACCTCCTGTCCTTCACGAAAAGAAACAGGCTTGCAGGGTAAATTATATTGAGCCGGATTGCGCTCATAGGCTTTCCTGATGTTTTTCTGAATATCTGTCCTTAGCAATGCCAAATGGTCAGACCACAACAGGAGGACCAGCGGTTCTTCAAATAATGACAACTCGTTCAATAATTCGTAATCGGTACCATGAGTGATCATATTCACCCCGAATAGGGCACGGTATGGAGATCACCCAATCGATTGGTACACAGCAGACCTTAAGGAGCATGAAATCCCTGTAATATGTTCATCCCAATGGGTGTGATCCTTTTTTAAATACGAGCGAATGGCGGCGAGTATTGAGCGGTTAACTCGTTCTGCAGCATTGCTCTACGGTGAATATAGAGCTGTATGCAGATGTTCAATGCCAAGTCCGTTTTTGTATCACAGGTGAGGTGAATTTCTTCAGGAGCTGCAACCAATGATACTTGCTAATTGATCTAAGACTATTAACAATCCCACATGACCGCTTTTGCTTCTAGGGTATGGCCCAAGGTTAATATAAAGCCTTTGAAGTGATCTGCAAGTTGGGATGTCATCACCCATAGGTGGCCGCAGGGTATAATTTGGAGCCTTAGTTTCTTTACATATCTCGCAATTTCGTATGTATTCAGGTACATCTTTAACTAATCCTCGCAAGAGCAAATGTCTGCGGATTTTCTCAATAGTTTTTTGCATGCCGGCGTGAGACGACATTATACTGTCATGGGCTTGTTTGAGCACATCGTCTTTAAGTCGATCAGGCACCCATAGTTTCCACGAAAGACTTTCTTGTGTCGAGTCTCCTCGCGAATGTTCGGCGCGTACATACAAAAACTTATCAACGATTTTTATGTCCGGAAACTGAGTAAAATTTTGGGAAAATTTGTCTTTAATTTGAACATAGCTAGCGTCCATAAATGTATCGGAGTCAAGATCTATTACAGGACCCATGTCTAATTGAGCGATTTCATTCTCAAGCAACCGAGACAAAGCGTCGGTCATATATTCAACACACAACGAAGGCGACTTCGCCAGTCGGCGAATGCGCTAAAACAGAGGACGAAAACGTGCACGATGCAAAGAAGGGCAGCATGCCGAAAACGACGAAGACGGGAGTTGGAGTTCGGCCTTAGACGAGAAAGGTTGTGAGTAGCATGTACTGTGGTGATGCTACTCTAGCAATACATATCGGGTAGCAACGGTGACGGCGGTTGGCAGCCAATCTTCACAAAACAATTTGGGAAGTATTCACCAAGGCTCCTCGTGGTTGAGATAGCATGGCATGGTGGGATCCTCTTGCTCCCTACCTCTTTCGGGTTCTTTTTGCCATGTCTCGACCTGCATACACAATTTTATTTTAGGATTCCTACAGAATCGAAAGTAAAGACCGATACTCCGAAGAAACAAAATCTCAAACAGGCATAACTTAACGAGCACTAAAAGTGCCAATGCAATGGTGATAGCTTTCATTAGGGCATATATATTCCGTAGAGGCGAAGTCTTGGATGTAAGCTGACCCTCGCATTCAATACCCTCCCAGCCATGATCTTCAGCGTTTAAGGTTTTGAAGATCCCAAAAAAACATTCTGCTACGACATTATATCACCATGTCACCAGGAAAGAAAACTTAGCAATTAATATTCAAAATCCGTAATTAATATTTATAATAAACAAAAGGATTATTCAATGAAATTTAATCCTTCCGTTAGATAATCTGCATCTTAGTACAAGTGGCATTAATGATTCAACAACAATTCAGTGACTAAAACTAATCAGTAAATATTTTTACAATGGCTCAAAAATTCTTCAAAAATAATTGATTTTATAAACTATTCAGTTAATTATGTTTTTTCTTATTGAGCAAAACCAAAAAATAAAAAATTCTCAAAATTTCGCTGAAGTTCATTTAATAATTATAGAATAAGGCTAGGCAATGAAAAAAAATGACATAAGGAAATTGAATTAAAGTGTAATCGGCAAAACCAAAAAAAACGAGGAAGAAGGGCTATCTTCGGCACGCCAAAGATCTAATACCCTTGCAGACCCAACCTTTTCATAATGCTCATAGTGCTTTGCCCCTATCTAAGAAGTACCGGGAAAATAGTAAATGACGAGTTTGGTCAAGATATCTTGATAAACAAAATGTTTTTTCATACAACTTAATTTTCGACCGATCGTTCCTATGTCAGCTATACGATATAGAGGTCCGATCTTATAAGGATTTTGCATATGTATGAGGAGCATAGTAAAACTAATAAATGCCGAGTTTGGTCAAGATATCTTGAAAAACAAAATGTTTTTTCATACAAAAACTTAATTTCGACCGATCGTTCCTATGGCAGCTATATGATATAGTAGTCCGATCTTTATAGGATTTTGCACATATATGAGGAGTAAAGTAAACCTAATAAATGCCGAGTTTGGTCAAGATATCTTGAAAAACAAAATGTTTTTTCACACAAAAACTTAATTTTCGACCGATCGTTCCCATGGCAGCTATATGATATAGTGGTCCGATCTTTATAGGATTTTGCACATATATGAGGAGTAAAGTAAAACTAATAAATGCCGAGTTTGGTCAAGATATCTTGAAAAAAAATGCTTTTTCATTCAAAAACTTAATTTTCGACCGATCATTCCTATGGCAGCTATATGATATAGTGGTCTGATAGGATATTGCATATATACGAGAAGCTTAGTAAAACTAATAAAGGCCGAGTTTGGTCAAGACATCTTGAAAAACAAAAGGTTTTTTCATACAAAAACTTAATTTTCGACCGATCGGTCCTATGGCAGCTATATGATATAGTGGTCCGATCTCTATAAGATTTTGCACATATGTGGGGAGTAAAGTAAAACTAATAAATGCCGAGTTTGGTCAAGAAATCTTGCAAAACAAAATGTTTTTTCATACAAAAACTTAATTTTCGACCGATCGATCCTATGGCAGCTATATGATATAGTGGTCCGATCTTAAAAGGATTTTGCATATATACGAGAAGCTTAGTAAAACTAATAAAGGCCGAGTTTGGTCAAGACATCTTGAAAAACAAAAGGTTTTTTCATACAAAAACTTAATTTTCGACCGATCGGTCCTATGGCAGCTATATGATATAGTGGTCCGATCTCTATAAGATTTTGCACATATGTGGGGAGTAAAGTAAAACTAATAAATGCCGAGTTTGGTCAAGAAATCTTGGAAAACAAAATGTTTTTTCATACAAAAACTTAATTTTCGACTTATCGATCCTATGGCAGCTATATGATATAGTGGTCCGATCTTAATAGAATTTTGAATATATATGAGGAGTAAAGTAAAACTAATAAATGCCGAGTTTGGTCGAGATATCGTGATAAACAAAATGTTTTTTCATACAAAAACTTAATTTAAACCGATCGTTCCTATGGCAACTATATGATATAGTGGTCCGATCCAGCTGGTTTTTACATATGTGCTGCGTGCAACAGAAAGTAAAGTTTCATTAAGATAGCTTTAAAACTGAGGGACTAGTTCGCATAGATACAGACAGACGGACATGACTATATCGACTCGGCTGTTGATGCTGATTAAGAATATATATACTTTATAGGGTCGGAGATGTCTCCTTCTATGCGTTACATATTTCAGGACAAAATTATAATACCCTCTGCAAGGGTATAAAAAAATTCAAAAATGACTTTAGAAGGGGGATAAATTTATACTATTAATTCGTTCTATATACAAAGATATATATTAATATATATGTAACATTTTTTTTTTTCTGTTTCACTGCACTTGCACGATGTTTTTAGAGGGCCCTAATAAATGCACTATGCCCAAACTTTTGGAAGTCTCTCACAAGATTTAATTAACTATTTGTTTTTTTTTTTTACTAAAAACATTTAACAGCAATTTACATGCATCTGCACGCTCCGGCCAACTTAATGGGCGTGTCATGTGGGCTTCTGATCAGCGGCGCGTCAATGGGGCCCAAAAGGCTACTCCCTTTTCCGGATTCCAGACTGTGAAAACGACACCTGCCTATTCTTGCTGGCATGAGCAAGGGACTGGCAGCTGATCTGTAGTTGAGGCTGACGTCTATTTAATGGAGGCAGAAATTACATTGCCGTCCCAAGAAATTAGTGCCGTCCAATGGGCACACGTGGCGCTTGCCTAAAAATAAGTGGGTTTTTATGTCAGAGATGGCGGCGGCAAGATTCATTCCTTCAAAACTTACTTTCGGCAGGTTAAAACTGTAACCAGATCTTGGCACAAAGAAATATATACAGCGAAAGGTTTATCATCAAACGACAAAAAAAAATTTATATTTCGCCAATTGGCCACTTTTAGGGTTTTCCTTTTTTTATTTTTGTTTTTGGTTCAATTTAGTTGGAATTTAAATTAAACGAGCTTGTTGCTTTTAGTTTAATTTTTTGGTGGGGCTATGTCCTTGCTGATTTTCAAGGGAATAAAAACAATTACCAGTTTAGCATTAAAATTGTGTGAGAATTTACTAAGCGCAAAATTTCAGCAGAACACCTCCTGTCCTTCACGAAAAGAAACAGGCTTGCAGGGTAAATTATATTGAGCCGGATTGCTTCAAATAATGACAACTCGTTCAATAATTCGTAATCGGTACCATGAGTGATCATATTCACCCCGAATAGGGCACGGTATGGAGATCACCCAATCGATTGGTGCACAGCAGACCTTAAGGAGCATGAAATCCCTGTAATATGTTCATCCCAATGGGTGTGATCCTTTTTTAAATACGAGCGAATGGCGGCGAGTATTGAGCGGTTAACTCGTTCTGCAGCATTGCTCTGCGGTGAATATAGAGCTGTATGCAGATGTTCAATGCCAAGTTCGACTAAGAAGGCATTGAACTCACGAGTTTTGAACTGGGTGCCGTTTTCACTTATTATTGTTTGTGGCACACCAAAACGATGGAAAATTTCTTCAAGAAGAAATTTTTGTATCACAGGTGAGGTGAATTTCTTCAGGAGCTGCAACCAATGATACTTGCTAATTGATCTAAGACTATTAACAATCCCACATGACCGCTTTTGCTTCTAGGGTATGGCCCAAGCAGGTTAATATAAAGCTTTTGAAGTGATCTGCAAGTTGGGATGTCATCACCCATAGGTGGCCGCAGGGTATAATTTGGAGCCTTAGTTTCTTTACATATCTCACAATTTCGTATGTATTCAGTTACATCTTTAACTAATCCTCGCAAGAACAAATGTCTGCAGATTTTCTCAATAGTTTTTTGCATGCCGGCGTGAGACGGCGTGAGACACAAAACAATTTGGGAAGTATTCACCTCCTCGTGGTTGAGTTAGCATGGCAGGGCGGGATCCTCTTGCTCCCTAGCTCTTTCGGGTGTGGTTCTTTTTGCCATGTCTCGAACTGCATACACAATTTTATTTTAGGATTCCTACAGAATCGAAAGTAAAGACCGATACTCCGAAGAAACAAAATCTCAAACAGGCATAACTTAACGACCACTAAAAGTGCCAATGCAATGGTGATAGCTTTCATTAGGGCATATATATTCCGTAGAGGCGAAGTCTTGGATGTAAGCTGACCCTCGCATTCAATACCCTCCCAGCCAGGATCTTCAGCGTTTAAGGTTTTGAAGATCCCAAAAAAACATTCTGCTACGACATTATATCACCATGTCACCAGGAAAGAAAACTTAGCAATTAATATTCAAAATCCGTAATTAATATTTATAATAAACAAAAGGATTATTCAATGAAATTTAATCCTTCCGCTAGATAATCTGCATCTTAGTACAAGTGGCATTAATGATTCAACAACAATTCAGTGACTAAAACTAATCAGTAAATATTTTTACAATGGCTCAAAAATTCTTCAAAAATAATTCATTTTATAAACTATTCTGTTAATTATGTTTTTTCTTATTGAGCAAAACCAAAAAATAAAAAATTCTCAAAATTTCGCTGAAGTGCATTTAATAATTATAGAATAAGGCTAGGCAATGAAAAAAAATGACATAAGGAAATTGAATTAAAGTGTAATCGGCAAAACCAAAAAAAACGAGGAAGAAGGGCTATCTTCGGCACGCCAAAGATCTAACACCCTTGCAGACCCAACCTTTTCATAATGCTCATAGTGCTTTGCCCCTATCTAAGAAGTACCGGGAAAATAGTAAATGACGAGTTTGGTCAAGATATCTTGATAAACAAAATGTGTTTTCATACAACTTAATTTTCGACCGATCGTTCCTATGTCAGCTATACGATATAGTGGACCGATCTTAATAATATTTTGCATATATATGAGGAGCATAGTAAAACTAATAAATGCCGAGTTTGGTCAAGATATCTTGAAAAACAAAATGTTTTTTCATACAAAAACTTAATTTCGACCGATCGTTCCTATGGCAGCTATATGATATAGTAGTCCGATCTTTATAGGATTTTGCACATATATGAGGAGTAAAGTAAACCTAATAAATGCCGAGTTTGGTCAAGATATCTTGAAAAACAAAATGTTTTTTCACACAAAAACTTAATTTTCGACCGATCGTTCCTATGGCAGCTATATGATATAGTGGTCCGATCTTTATAGGATTTTGCACATATATGAGGAGTAAAGTAAAACTAATAAATGCCGAGTTTGGTCAAGATATCTTGAAAAACAAAATGCTTTTTCATACAAAAACTTAATTTTCGACCGATCGATCCTATGGCAGCTATATGATATAGTGGTCCGATCTTAATAGGATTTTGCATATATATGAGGAGTATAGTGAACCTAATTAATGCCGAGTTTGGTCAAGATATCTTGATAAACAAAATGTTTTTTCATACAAAAACTTAATTTTCGAACGTTCGTTCCTATGGCAAATATATGATATAGTGGTCCGATCTTAATAGGATTTTGCATACATATGAGGAGTAAAGTGAAGCTAATAAATGCCGAGTTTGGTCAAGATATCTTGATAAACAAAATGTTTTTTCATACAAAAGCTTAATATTCGACCGATCGATCCTATGGCAACTATATGATATAGTGGTCCGATCTTAATGAGATTTTGCATACATATGAGGAGTATAGTAAAACTAATAAATGGCGAGTTTGGTCAAGATATGTTGATAAACAAAATGTTTTCTCATACAAAAACTTAATTTGCGACCGATCGTTCCTATAGCAGCTATATAATATAGAGCTCCGATCTTAATAGGATTTTGCATACATGTGAGGAGTTAAGTGAACCTAATAAATGCCGAGGTTGGTCAAGATATCTTGATAAACAAAATGTTTTTTCATACAAAAACTTAATTTTCGAACGATCGTTCCTATGGCAAATATATGATATAGTGGTGCGATCTTAATAGGATTTTGCATACATATGAGGAGTAAAGTGAACCTAATAAATGCCGAGTTTGGTCAAGATATCTTGATAAACAAAATGTTTTTTCATACAAAAACTTAATTTTCGACCGATCGATCCTATGGCAGCTATATGATATAGTGGTCCGATCTTAATGAGATTTTGCATATATATGAGGAGTATAGTAAAACTAATAAATGCCGAGTTTGTTCAAGATATGTTGATAAACAAAATGTTTTCTCATACAAAAACGTTATTTGCGACCGATCGTTCCTATAGCAGCTATATGATATAGAGGTCCGATCTTAATAGGGTTTTGCATACATATGAGGAGTAAAGTAAACCTAATAAATGCCGAGTTTGGTCAAGATATCTTGAAAAACAAAATGTTTTTTCATACAAAAACTTAATTTTCGACCGATCGATCCTATGGGAGATATATGATATAGTGGTCCGATCTTAATGAGATTTTGCATATATATGAGGAGCTTAGTAAAACTAATAAATGCCGAGTTTGGTCAAGATATGTGATAAACAAAATGTTTTCTCATACAAAAACTTAATTTGCGACCGATCGTTCCTATAGCAGCTATATGATATAGAGGTCCGATCTTAATAGGGTTTTGCATACATATGAGGAGTAAAGTAAAACTAATAAATGCCGTGTTTGGTCAAGATATCTTGAAAAACAAAATGTTTTTTCATACAAAAACTTAATTTTCGACCGATCGATCCTATGGGAGCTATATGATATAGTGGTCCGATCTTAAAAGGATTTTGCATATATATGAGGAGCTTAGTAAAACTAATAAGTGCCGAGTTTGGTCAAGATATCTTGAAAAACAAAATGTTTTTTCATACAAAAACTTAATAAATGCAAACAGAAAGAGGGAGTTCTGCAAAGTTTCATTAAGATAGCCTTACAACTGAGGGACTAGTTCGCATTGAAACAGACAGACGGACAGACGGACATGGCTATATCGAGTCGGCTGTTGATGCTGATTAAGAATATATATACATTATAGGGTCGGAGATGTCTCCTTCTATGCGTTACACATTTCACGACAAAATTATAATACCCTCTGCAAGGGTGTAAAAATAAAATTCAAAAAACTCAAAAATGACTTTAGACTCTACCCCAACAAGAAGGGGGATAAGTTTATACTAATAATTCGTTCTATATATAAAGATATATATAATTATATATGTAACATTTTTTTTTTTCTGTTTCACTTCACTTGCACGATGTTTTTAGACGGCCCTAATAAATGCACTATGCCCAAACTTTTGGAAGTCTCTCACAAGATTTAATTAACTATTTGTATTTTTTTTTTTACTAAAAACATTTAACAGCAATTTACATGCATCTGCACGCTCCGGCCAACTTAATGGGCGTGTCATGTGGGCTTCTGATCAGCGGCGCGTCAATGGGGCCCAAAAGGCTACTCCCTTTTCCGGATTCCAGACTGTGATCACGTCGCCTGCCCTTTCTTGCTGGCATGAGCAAGGGACTGGCAGCTGATCTGTAGTTGAGGCTGACGTCTATTTACTGGAGGCAGAAATTACATTGCCGTCCCAAGAAATTACAGTGCCTTCCAATGGGCACACGTGGCGGTTGCCTAAAAATAAGTGGGTTTTTATGTCAGAGACGGCGGCGGCAAGATTGATTCCTTCAAAACTTACTTTCGGCAGGCAAGCAAGAACTGGTTACAACTGTAACCAGATCTTGGCACAAGGAAATATATAGAGCGAAAGGTTTATCATCAAACGACAAAAAAAAAATTTATATTTCGCCAATTGGCCACTTTTAGGGTTTTCTTTTTTTTATTTTTGTTTTTGGTTCAATTTAGTTGGAATTTAAATTAAACGAGCTTGTTGCTTTTAGTTTAATTTTTTGGTGGGGCTATGTCCTTGCTGATTTTCAAGGGAATAAAAACAATTACCAGTTTAGCATTAAAATTGTGTGAGAATTTACTAAGCGCAAAATTTCAGCAGAATACCTCCTGTCCTTCACGAAAAGAAACAGGCTTGCAGGGTAAATTATATTGAGCCGGATTGCGCTCATAGGCTTTCCTGATGTTTTTCTGAATATCTGTCCTTAGCAATGCCAAATGGTCAGACCACAACAGGAGGATCAGCGGTTCTTCAAATAATGACAACTCGTTCAATAATTCGTAATCGGTACCATGAGTGATCATATTCACCCCGAATAGGGCACGGTATGGAGATCACCCAATCGATTGGTGCACAGCAGACCTTAAGGAGCATGAAATCCCTGTAATATGTTCATCCCAATGGGTCTGATCCTGTTTTAAATACGAGCGAATGGCGGCGAGTATTGAGCGGTTGACTCGTTCTGCAGCATTTCTCTGCGGTGAATATAGAGCTGTATGCAGATGTTCAATACCAATGTCAGGAGCTGCAACCAATGATACTTGCTAATTGATCTAAGATTATTAACAATCCCACATGACCGCTTTTGCTTCTAGGGTATGGCCCAAGCAGGTTAATATAAAGCCTTTGAAGTGATCTGCACGTTGGGATGTCATCACCCATAGGTGGCCGCAGGGTATAATTTGTAGCCTTAGTTTCTTTACATATCTCGTACTTTCGTATGTATTCAGTTACATCTTTAACTAATCCTCGCAAGAACAAATGTCTGCAGATTTTCTCAATAGTTTTTTGCATGCCGGCGTGAGACGACATTATGTTGTCATGGGCTTGTTTGAGCTCATCAACTTTAACTCGATCAGGCACCCATAGTTTCCACGAAAGATTTTCTTGTGTCGAGTCTCCTCTCGAATGTTCGGCGCGTACATACAAAAACTTATCAACGATTTTTATGTCCGGAAACTGAGTAAAATTTAGGGAAAATTTATCTTTAATTTGTACATAGCTAGCGTCCATAAATGTATCGGACTCAAGATCTATTACAGGACCCATGTCAGCGTCGGTCATATATTCAACACACAACGAAGGCGACTTCGTCAGTCGGCGAATGCGCTAAAACAGAAGACGAAAACGTGCACGATGCAAAGAAGGGCAGCATGCCGAAAACGACGAAGACGGGAGTTGGAGTTCGGCCTTAGACGAGAAAGGTTGTGAGTAGCATGTACTGTGGTGATGCAACTCTAGCAATACATATCGGGTAGCAACGGTGACGGCGGTTGGCAGCCAATCTTCACAAAACAATTTGGGAAGTATTCACCTCCTCGTGGTTGAGTTAGCATGGCAGGGCGGGACCCTCTTGCTCCCTAGCTCTTTCGGGTGGGGGGGTTCTTTTTGCCATGTCTCGACCTGCATACACAATTTTATTTTAGGATTCCTACAGAATCGAAAGTAAAGACCGATACTCCGAAGAAACAAAATCTCAAACAGGCATAACTTAACGAGCACTAAAAGTGCCAATGCAATGGTGATAGCTTTCATTAGGGCATATATATTCCGTAGAGGCGAAGTCTTGGATGTAAGCTGACCCTCGCATTCAATACCCTCCCAGCCAGGTCTTCAGCGTTTAAGGTATTGAAGATCCCAAAAAAATATTCTGCTACGACATTATATCACCATGTCACCAGGAAAGAAAACTTAGCAATTAATATTCAAAATCCGTAATTAATATTTATAATAAACAAAAGGATTATTCAATAAAATTTAATCCTTCCGTTCGATAATCTGCATCTTAGTACAAGTGGCATTAATGATTCAACAACAATTCAGTGACTAAAACTAATCAGTAAATATTTTTACAATGGCTCAAAAATTCTTCAAAAATAATTCATTTTATAAACTATTCAGTTAATTGTTTTTTCTTATTGAGCAAAACCAAAAAATAAAAAATTCTCAAAATTTCGCTGAAGTGCATTTAATAATTATAGAATAAGGCTAGGCAATGAAAAAAAATGACATAAGGAAATTGAATTAAAGTGTAATCGGCAAAACCAAAAAAAACGAGGAAGAAGGGCTATCTTCGGCACGCCAAAGATCTAATACCCTTGCAGACCCAACCTTTTCATAATGCTCATAGTGCTTTGCCCCTATCTAAGAAGTACCGGGAAAATAGTAAATGACGAGTTTGGTCAAGATATCTTGATAAACAAAATGTTTTTTCATACAACTTAATTTTCGACCGATCGTTCCTATGTCAGCTATACGATATAGTGGTCCGATCTTAATAATATTTTGCATATATATGAGGAGCATAGTAAAACTAATAAATGCCGAGTTTGGTCAAGATATCTTGAAAAACAAAATGTTTTTTCATACAAAAACTTAATTTCGACCGATCGTTCCTATGGCAGCTATATGATATAGTAGTCCGATCTTTATAGGATTTTGCACATATATGAAGAGTAAAGTAAACCTAATAAATGCCGAGTTTGGTCAAGATATCTTAAAAAACAAAATGTTTTTTCACACAGAAACTTAATTTTCGACCGATCGTTCCTATGGCAGCTATATGATATAGTGGTCCGATCTTAATAGGATTTTGCATATATATGAGGGGTTTAGTAAAACTAATAAGCGCCGAGTTTGGTCAAGATATCTTTAAAAGCAAAATGTTTTTTCATACAAAAACTTAATAAATGCCGAGTTTTGGTCAAGATATCTTGAAAAACAAAATGTTTTTTCATACAAAAACTTAAATTTCGAACGATCGTTCCTATGGCAGCTATATGATATAGTGGTCCGATCCAGCTGGTTTTCACATATGTGCTGCGTGCAACAGAAAGAGGGAGTTCTGCAAAGGGTGTAAAAATAAAATAACGAGAAAGAAGGGCTTTCGGCACGCTAAAGATCTAATACCCTTGCAGACCCAACCGTTCATAATGCTCATAGTGCTTTGCCTCTATCTAAGAAGTACCGGGAAAATAGTAAATGACGAGTTTGGTCAAGATATCTTGAAAAACAAAATGTTTTTCATACAAAAACTTAATTTTCGACCGATCGATCCTATGGCAGCTATATGATATAGTGGTCCGATCTTAATAGGATTTTGCATACATATGAGGAGTATAGTGAACCTAATTAATGCCGAGTTTGGTCAAAATATCTTGATAAACAAAATGTTTTTTCATACAAAAACTTAATTTTCGAACGTTCGTTCCTATGGCAAATATATGATATAGTGGTCCGATCTTAATAGGATTTTGCATACATATGAGGAGTAAAGTGAACCTAATAAATGCCGAGTTTGGTCAAGATATCTTGATAAACAAAATGTTTTTTCATACAAAAACTTAATATTCGACCGATCGATCCTATGGCAACTATATGATATAGTGGTCCGATCTTAATGAGATTTTGCATACATATGAGGAGTATAGTAAAACTAATAAAGGGCGAGTTTGGTCAAGATATGTTGATAAACAAAATGTTTTCTCATACAAAAACTTAATTTGCGACCGATCGTTCCTATAGCAGCTATATAATATAGAGCTCCGATCTTAATAGGATTTTGCATACATTTGAGGAGTAAAGTGAACCTAATAAATGCCGAGGTTGGTCAAGATATCTTGATAAACAAAATGTTTTTTCATACAAAAACTTAATTTTCGAACGATCGTTCGTATGGCAAATATATGATATAGTGGTCCGATCTTAATAGGATTTTGCATACATATGAGGAGTAAAGTGAACCTAATAAATGCCGAGTTTGGTCAAGATATCTTGATAAACAAAATGTTTTTTCATACAAAAACTTAATTTTCGACCGATCGATCCTATGGCAGCTATATGATATAGTGGTCCGATCTTAATGAGATTTTGCATATATATGAGGAGTATAGTAAAACTAATAAATGCCGAGTTTGGTCAAGATATCTTGAAAAACAAAATGTTTTTTCATACAAAAACTTAATTTTCGACCGATCGTTCCCATGGCAGCTATATGATATAGTGGTCCGATCTTAATAGGATTTTGAATATATATGAGGAGTAAAGTAAAACTAATAAATGCCGAGTTTGGTCCAGATATCGTGTTAAACAAAATGTTTTTTCATACAAAAACTTAATTTTCGACCGATCGTTCCTATGGCAGCTATATGATATAGTGGTCCGATCCAGCTGGTTTTCACATATGTGCTGCGTGCAACAGAAAGAGAAAGAGTTCTGCAAAGTTTCATTAAGATAGCTTTAAAACTGAGGGACTAGTTCGCATAGAAACAGACAGACGGACAGACGGACATGGCTATATCGACTCGGCTGTTGATGCTGATTAAGAATATATATACTTTATAGGGTCGGAGATGTCTCCTTCTATGCGTTTCATATTTCAGGACAAAATTATAATACCCTCTGCAAGGGTATAAAAAATTCAAAAATGACTTTAGACTCTACCCCAACAAGAAGGGGGATAAATTTATACTATTAATTCGTTCTATATATAAAGATATATATAAAAATATATACATATGTAACATTTTTTTTTTCCATAATAAATGCACTATGCCCAAACTTTTGGAAGTCTCTCACAAGATTTAATTAACTATTTGTTTTTTTTTTACTAAAAACATTTAACAGCAATTTACATGCATCTGCACGCTCCGGCCAACTTAATGGGCGTGTCATGTGGGCTTCTGATCAGCGGCGCGTCAATGGGGCCCAAAAGGCTACTCCCTTTTCCGGATTCCAGACTGTGATCACGTCGCCTGCCCTTTCTTGCTGGCATGAGCAAGGGACTGGCAGCTGATCTGTTGTTGAGGCTGACGTCTATTTAATGGAGGCAGAAATTACATTGCCGTCCCAAGAAATTACAGTGCCGTCCAATGGGCACACGTGGCGGTTGCCTAAAAATAAGTGGGTTTTTATGTCAGAGACGGCGGCGGCAAGATTGATTCCTCCAAAACTTACTTTCGGCAGGCAAGCAAGAACTGGTTACAACTGTAACCAGATCTTGGCACAAGGAAATATATAGAGCGAAAGGTTTATCATCAAACGACAAAAAAAAATTTATATTTCGCCAATTGGCCACTTTTAGGGTTTTCTTTTTTTTTATTTTTGTTTTTGGTTCAATTTAGTTGGAATTTAAATTAAACGAGCTTGTTGCTTTTAGTTTAATTTTTTGGTGGGGCTTTGTCCTTGCTGATTTTCAAGGAAATAAAAACAATTGCCAGTTTAGCATTAAAATTGTGTGAGAATTTACTAAGCGCAAAATTTCAGCAGAACACCTCCTGTCCTTCACGAAAAGAAACAGGCTTGCAGGGTAAATTATATTGAGCCGGATTGCGCTCATAGCCTTTCCTGATGTTTTTCTGAATATCTGTCCTTAGCAATGCCAAATGGTCAGACCACAACAGGAGGACCAGCGGTTCTTCAAATAATGACAACTCGTTCAATAATTCGTAATCGGTACCATGAGTGATCATATTCACCCCGAATAGGGCACGGTATGGAGATCACCCAATCGATTGGTACACAGCAGACCTTAAGGAGCATGAAATCCCTGTAATATGTTCATCCCAATGGGTGTGATCCTTTTTTAAATACGAGCGAATGGCGGCGAGTATTGAGCGGTTAACTCGTTCTGCAGCATTGCTCAACGGTGAATATAGAGCTGTATGCAGATGTTCAATGCCAAGTCCGTTTTTCACTTATTATTGTTTGTGGCACACCAAAACGATGGAAAATTTGTTCAAGAAGAAATTTTTGTATCACAGGTGAGGTGAATTTCTTCAGGAGCTGCAACCAATGATACTTGCTAATTGATCTAAGACTATTAACAATCCCACATGACCGCTTTTGCTTCTAGGGTATGGCCCAAGCAGGTTAATATAAAGCCTTTGAAGTGATCTGCAAGTTGGGATGTCATCACCCATAGGTGGCCGCAGGGTATAATTTGGAGCCTTAGTTTCTTTACATATCTCGCAATTTCGTATGTATTCAGGTACATCTTTAACTAATCCTCGCAAGAGCAAATGTCTGCGGATTTTCTCAATAGTTTTTTGCATGCCGGCGTGAGACGACATTATACTGTCATGGGCTTGTTTGAGCACATCGACTTTAAGTCGATCAGGCACCCATAGTTTCCACGAAAGACTTTCTTGTGTCGAATCTCCTCTGTTCGGTGCGTCCATACAAAAACTTATCAACAATTTTTATGTCCGGAAACTGAGTAAAATTTTGGGAAAATTTGTCTTTAATTTGTACATAGCTAGCGTCCATAAATGTATCGGACTCAAGATCTATTACAGGACCAATGTCTAATTGAGCGAGTTTATTCTCAAGCAAACGAGATAAAGCGTCGGGAACAATGTGCTCTTTGCCTTTCCGATGGTAGACGGAAAATTTTAATTGTTTCAGTCTAAAAACCCATCGTGCCAGTCTACCCGATATATTTTGCTGGCGCATAAGCCTTAGCAAACTAGAATTGTAGGTAACCACTTCCTGGAGTTCCAAATAACATCGGAACTTCTCGATGGCTAATATGACTGCTAGACATTCATGCTTGATAACCCTGTAGTTTCGCTGAGCACGTCTTAATTTTTTTGACATGAAAGCTATCGGTTGTTCTTCATTATCTTCAGACATCTGTACTAAAACGGCGGCAATGCCTAAATCACTAGCGTCACAATGTAAGAAAAATTTCTTCTTAAAGTCAGCATTTTTTAAAACCGGCGAGGATGTTAGCACTGTTTTTAAGTTGTCCATTGCGATCTGTGCTTCAGGGGTCCACTCAAAACTTTTTCTTTGTCGATAATATGTCCGTTATGGGGCAAGTCAGATCGGAAAAGTTGCATATAAACCGACGATACCAACCGCAAACTTCTAGAAATCTTCGAACTAGCTTCAAGTTTTTTGGCGCCGGCCAATTTACCATACAAACTACTTTTTCCGGATCTGTACAAATACCCCCGCTACCAATCACGTAACCAAGATAATTGATACTTGTTACACAGAATTGACTTTTCGAAATATTTAAAGTCAAGTTGGCTTTTCTAACTGCTCAGCGATGCGATCCAATACCGCCAGATGTGAACTGAAATATTCTGACACAATACACAGGTCATCTAAATAACCAAAGACGCAATAGCGCAGGTCAGAAGGAATTATCTTGTCCATTAACCGACACATGGTAGAAGGCGCGTTACAAGGCCAAAGGGCATGACCTTAAACTGATATAGCGGTCTTCCGGGGACCGTATAAGCAGTGAGAGGCTTTGAATCCTCGGAAAGTTCTACTTGCCAATAGGCGTCTTTCAAATCTAGTTTGGATATTATATTCGCCTTATAAATGCCATCGATGCTCGGCAGAGGATAAGCATCTTTTTTGTGGCGTTATTCAGTCTTCGAGCATCCAGTCTAAGGCGAACCTTGTTGGCCTTAAGGACGAGTCGCATAGGAGAGCTCAAGGCGCTTACAGACGGCGCAATAACTGCAACATGCGATCAATTTCTGCATATAACAACTTTTCTACGGCCGGACTTACAGGATAGAATCTTTGTTTCACTGGACGTGCGTCTCCTATATCTATATGGTGTTGGATCAATGTTGTGCGACCTAATCTATCAGCAGCGTTGGGGAACAACTGCCTTACTACGTGCAGCTGTTGCGTTTGCTCGCTATCTAAGGGGTATGCAATCGACTCTGTTTCCTGCCTTTTTCCATTGATTTTAGCTCTACAGAATTTATAATGCTTGGCGCAGGCACAAAGGCTCTCCAAAAATCATGACCGAAAATTAGATTTTGGTTTATAGAAGGAATCACATACAGTTTCAAGGACTTGGTTGCCGATTTATACTGCATTTTAACTTCAAGCACTCCAATGACTCTCTGACTATGGCCATCTGCTGTTCTGACATGTGATTTAATATGCTTAAATTTCGGCATTGCGGTAAAATCTGTTTTGCCAGCGAATAACCTATGCAGCTAATATTCGCGCTTGTATCCAATAGACCGAGCTCAGTAAAGGTTAAAATTGACACTTCGGCATAGCTGCGCATATCGGTGGGATTGCAAAAAACTGTCGAAACTAAAAGCTTGCTGTGTAACTTGATTTTTGAATAATAATTTTTTAGGCGCTGCGTACGTTGAGAACTCTGGTGTTTTTCTTCAAAAAAAATCTTATTTCGGACATGCAAATAATTAGCTAACCGTTCATGATACGGTAAAAATCGTAATTTAATAGTCTTAGCTATTTCTTAATTGTTGGAATGTGACTTTAAAGTCTGTGTAGGGACCAAGATTTGCTTTGGTCCACAGGTAAAAGTTCGTATGGGAATTAATTAGATTTTTGGGGCATCCGACTGCTGCTGGATGCACCCTTCTGTTACTTTTCCGAAGCTTTACGGATACAGTTTTGTCACTGGGGCTTATAAATGTTGGGTGCCCCGCTTCCGTAACAAAATATACGGCGGTCAGCAAGGCAATTTTCCCACAGATGCCCTTGCTCTTCGAAGTTCCAACATTTAAGGTTGCATGACATCTACGAATTGCTGCGATGTCAAAGTTTGTATCTTCTGAATTTTCTAGCTCCGGTTCATTAAAAGACTCTTCTAGTCCATATACTTGACGACGGCCAATAGTCCTGGATTTATTCATACCATCATTGCGACAACTGAGCTCATGAACTAAATTCTTGTTCATTTGGACCAATCTACGTAGATGGCCAACTGAACTTATTGGCTGGTATAGCAGTTTATGTGGGGTTTCGGTTAATAAATTATTTTATAAAATTTCGATTAACTCCTCCTCGTCAATTTTAATTGCAAATTTATCGATCAGTGACGCTACAGCGTCATGGAAGGACACAAATGATTTCCCAGGGTTTTGCTTTCTAGCTCTTACCAGTTCCTTGCTCATAAAATCGGAGCGATAATCTTTGTACTGATGGCGAAGTGCAGTACAAAATTCAGTTCAGACGATGTGGTCTACCTGCTTGTGATACCGCCAGTACCAGCACATGTAAGTGCTTACAGATACAAATAAAGTCGCTGTCTAAAGTTTCATCAGTTTTGACTCTTTATAGAAATTCTTCTACCCCTAATCCTTCGGTAGACCCATCGAAATGAAGATTCCATTTTGCATGGTGTCAGCAATTTTTACATTTCGGAATGACGAACTACTAAGCGACACCGGGATCGGAGTTGGTAACACTCTTGGAAAGGGTGTTGCTTGTATTTGCAGTGATGATATAACGCGAGTGATTGATTGTTCGATCATCTCCTGCATTATCCTATAGTTCACTCCCAGATTTTGGCGGGTATTATTGGACTGAGTGGGTCTTCCTCTTCTTCTTACACCAGAAGCTGGTCGTGCAGGAGCGATTTCAGGTGGATTCGTGCTATTGCTAGCGTCGAGTCCTGATTGTGGTACATCACTAACATCTAATAACCTTGCTGTTGGATTCTCGCCACTCTAAATCGGATCAGGATGAAGAGATTTTGTTAGACTGTGGATACCGTTCTCCCTATGTTCGTTGGTGGAGGTTGAGCAGATTGTTTTCCTCTCGGCGATCAATTTCCAACAACTAATTTAATTGAGGCTGGATCAATCACAGCACTACAACTGGGATATTTAGCATGGTTTACCAACCAACATTCCTTGCAATATCAAGACTGTGTATTGTCCATTACTAACTGGCATAGAACACAGTGATTATCAGCTCTCTCTGACGAAGGCTGTACATTTTGCGGGCTGCGTAAAAGCATCATGATTCATTAATTCTTTCCTGATTCGTGACATTGGTTTGGTAACATGATAGAGTAGAAGTTATTTTTTATTTATTTTTTTTTAATTACGAGATATAATAGCCTCAATGAAAGTAGGTAATTTATCTGGTTTATTGAGACTACTTTAGAAAGCGGTCTCTAATATTCAACATTTTAATCCAGTCAGAAATGTTCGGCAAGGATTCGCAAATCATCATATGGCCAAGCTCCGCGCAATATTCTAATTATCTTTGATAGTATCGTTAATACAAAACCATTCAATCTAACTTTATAACTTTTGGCTCCACAAAGACTGAGATTTACTTAACCATCAACAAGATATCAAGTAGCAATCAGTACTGATATCTTATTAAAATATGCTATATTCTAAAATTGCATTTGAAAGTATTTCTACCTATGCAAACCTAAGCTGTTGTTTCTCGAAAATTATAAGAAAGAAAACGAGCAAATGTATGGGACCGATTGTATAGCTGGTGTTAATAACTATAGTCGTGTTTATATATAGGCACTCAACAATATAGTAAGGTCAGATTCTCGGCATAATTCAAGCTCTGAATTGTAAGCATCGTAGTCCTAATTACTATCAAGATAAAAAGTAGATAGATAGATAGATAGATAGATAAATAGATAGAGATACAAGCATACTACCAGTATCTGCGCATGCGTTAGTTAGACTAAACCAGTCCCATCGACGTCAGCGTGCGTGGTCAATAATATAAAAAACAAATTTTTTTTTTTTTTTTTTATATTCAACCTCGTGCCCCGCGCTTGGGCGCCAAAAATTTATATAGCATGTACTGTGGTGAAGCTACTCTAGCAGTACATATCGGGTAGCAACGGTGACGGCGGTTGGCAGCCAATCTTTACAAAATAATTCGGGATGTATTCACCAAGGCTCCTCGTGTTTGAGTTAGCATGGCAGGGCGGGATCTTCTTGCTCCCTAGCTCTTTCGGGTGGGGGGGTTCTTTTTTGCCATGTCTCGACCTGCATACATTAGAGACCGATACTCCGAAGAAACAAAATCTCAAACAGGCACAACTTAACGAGCACTAAAAGTGCCAATACAATGGTGATAGCTTCATAAGGGCATATATATTCCGTAGAGGCGAAGTCTTGGATGTAAGCTGACCCTCACGTTCGATACCCTCCCAGCCATGATCTTCAGCGTTTAAGGTTTTGAAAATTCCAAAAAAAACATTCTGCTACGACATTATATCACCATGTCACCAGGAAAGAAAACTTAGCAATTCATATTCAAAATCCTTAGTTAAATTTAATCCTTCCGTTAGATAATCTTCATCTTAGTACAACTGGCATTAATGATCAAAAATAATTGAGTAACTAAAACTAGTCAGTTAATATTTTTACAATGGCTCAAAAATTCTTCAAAATAATTCATTTTATAAACTATACAGTTAATATTGTTTTTTCTTATTGAACAAAACCAAAAAAAAAACGAGAAAAAAGGGCTATCTTCGGCACGCCAAAGATCTAATACCCTTGCAGACCCAACCTTTTCATAATGCTCATAGTGCCTTGCCTCTATCTAAGAAGTACCGGGAAAATATTAAATGCCGAGTTTGGTCAAGATATCTTGATAAACAAAATGTTTTTTCATACAACTTAATTTTCGACCGATCGTTCCTATGACAGCTATATGATATAGTGGTGCGATCTTTATAGGATTTTGCACATATATGAGGAGGAAAGTAAAACTAATAAATGCCGAGTTTGGTCAAGATATCTTGAAAAACAAAATGTTTTTTCATACAAAAACTTAATTTTCGACCGATCGTCCCCATGGCAGCTATATAATATAGTGGTCCGATCTTAATAGGATTTTGAATATATATAAAGAGTAAGGTAAAACTAATAAATGCCGAGTTTGGTCAAGATATCTTAATAAACAAAATGTTTTTTCATACAAAAACTTAATTTTCGACCGATCGATCCTATGGCAGCTATATGATAT
Organism: Drosophila virilis; assembly: GCF_030788295.1. NCBI lineage: Eukaryota > Metazoa > Arthropoda > Insecta > Diptera > Drosophilidae > Drosophila > Drosophila virilis. Next base: position 6,823 of record NW_027212840.1, on the reverse strand, counting down.
AGTGGTCCGATCTTTATAGGATTTCGCACATATATGAGGAGTAAAGTAAAACTAATAAATGCCGAGTTTGGTCAAGATATCTTGAAAAACAAAATGTTTTTTCATACAAAAACTTAATTTTCGACCGATCGATCCTATGGCAGCTGTATGATATAGTGGTCCGATCTTTATAGGATTTCGCACATATATGAGGAGTAAAGTAAAACTAATAAATGCCGAGTTTGGTCAAGATATCTTGAAAAACAAAATGTTTTTTCATACAAAAACTTAATTTTCGACCGATCGTCCCCATGGCAGCTATATAATATAGTGGTCCGATCTTAATAGGATTTTTAATATATATATTTGGAGTAGGGTAAACTAATAAAAGCCGAGTTTGGTCAAGATATCTTGATAAACAAAATGTTTTTTCATACAAAAACTTAATTTTCGACCGATCGTTCCTATGGCAGCTATATGATATAGTGGTCTGATCCAACTGGTTTTCACATATAAGCTGCGTGCAACAGAAAGAGGGAGTTCTGCAAAGTTTCATTAAGATAGCTTTAAAACTGAGGGACTAGTCCGCATAGAAACAGACAGACGGACAGACGGACATGGCTATATCGACTTGGCTGTTGATGCTGATTACTTTATGGGGTCGGAGATATCTTCTTCTATGCGTTACACATTTCACGACAAAATTATAATACCCTCTGCAAGGGCATAAAAAAAATTCTCAAAAAGAAGAGGGATAGATTTATACCATTAATTCGTTCTATATATAAAGATATATATAGTGACATATCCATAGTCGCACCCACCCTTTAACATAACTTAGCACATAAGCATAAGCACAAGTATAAACATTCCTAATATTGTAAACAAAGAGCCTGGTGATAACAGTGACATTGGTCAAGATCAAACTGTCCCCCTTTAGTAGACATAAACAATTCACCCTAAATATCACGCCACTGTCAATGTTCCCATCAGAGCACTATCCCACGCATAATTGCTGACGCAGCTCAAACTTCACTCAATTTTGACTCAAACTCTCTCAAAGCGAAGTTTGCTAAGCGACCGCAACAGTTAGATAAATTAGTTCATATTCGGGAAGCAAATCTGAATGTACTCAACAAAAGTAGCCGTTAAGTGAAAATAATAAATTGAAATATATTTTTTTATAGTAACCTAACGTGTAAAACTTAATTGGCGCAGCCGGTAGGATACGTCGGGAAAAAGTAAAGATCGCTAAAGGATAATTAATTTCCAGATCTAACGCACAATCGCGACCGAAAGTGTTGTCGGAGTGTAATAAACATTTTTTCGAATACGTATCCGCACAAGAACCTTCGGGTCACTAGTAGCATAATAATATTGACCCTTTGGGCAATAAAGCTACTACAGTTAATAACGACTGGCTTTGCATATCGTTTGATCCCTGCAATACGTTATTACTGAGTCTTATTAAGACACACACAAACAAAAAAAAAAAAAACGTTTTAAACAATAATCCATCACAAACTTTAATCTAAAATAAAATAGCAAAATCAAAGAACTAAAGTTCAAACCTACAAACTCAACACTAATTAAAAACAAAAGATTATCATCTAACGAAAAAAAAGTGTATTACACCAAGATGACCATGGAATTATCAGAACAACACCTCAACCAGGCCCTTTCACAACTTAGACAGGTGCCAAGATTTGACGGATCAACGGATCAACTAAACGCCTTCATTAAAAGGTTAGATTTCATCCTACACCTGTATCCAACCCGAGATGTTAGACAACACAGCATCTTATACGGAGCCATCGAATTGCAAGTCACAGGAGATGCTCAGAGAATTTCACAAAGGACAGCAGCCAACACTTGGCAGGAGCTGAGATACGCATTGATTGAAGAATACAAAGTGCAGACACCATTTGAAGAACTCCTTCGACGCTTATACAACACGAATTATTAAGGAAACGTCCGTAAGTTCATCGAGGAGCTCGAAAATAAATCTTTTGTTATATTAAATAAGTTAGCACTAGAAAATATACCTAGCAATACAACCCTTTATACAAATGCTATGAATAACACAATCAAAGATGTTATAACAAAAAAATTACCAGATAGGCTTTTCATGATGTTAGCCAGACACGACATTACGTCGACACAAAAACTAAAGCAAGTAGCTCAAAGAGAGGGATTATATGAAAATAGCGTTACTGAAAAACCTAAAAATAATAATGTTCGGGGAAATCCAAATAACAATCGTAAGAACATGGGAAATTATCAGCAAAATGCTAACCCAACCACCATTTCAAGTGGTTATTCCAACACGAATCAAAGTTATCACGCACAAAATAAACAGCACAATAAGTCCGAAGACACTCAGAAAGCTCACCACGAGTTCCAACAGAAATTAAGTCCCAAATCCTTTAAACTATCAAAATCAGTCCCATTCACGCTTGAATGCGCCAAACCCTCCGACTAAACGTCAAAGAGATAGTAACAGTGGGTAGATGAAAATGGATACATCCGAAAATTTTCATCAGCAAGCTCGGAACAAACAGAAGAAATCCCTTCATAAAATTGATTATGAAGACGAAGTTCTAAAATGGTCATCGACACCGGTTCAACCATAAATCTAATGAAAACAAACCGCTTAAATTTTCCAGTTTACAACGAAACAGAATTATGTTTCCCAATTCTGATTGGGAGAGAATACCTTGAAGCATGTCAAGCAAAAATAGACAATGCACAAGGATCCGTAACCTTACGAGAATTTAACTTTTGTTTTAGATATAATGACGAAGAGGTCGAAGAGGACATGACCGCACAAGAGTGCTTTGATCCACCCTCAACAGAGGACAGACCATTTAACTTCGCTATTAATAATGAATTAATAGAAAATAATGAGTTTAGGCTAGAGCACCTAAACTCAGAAGAAAAAGAAAAAATTTAAAAAGTTCTACATGAATTTCGTGATATCCAGTACCATGAAGGTGACAATTTGACTTTCACTAGTACAATTAAATACAAAATTTTAACAAAACATGAGGACCCAATTTACAAGCGTCCATACAAATATCCTCAAATATACGATGAGGAAGTAATTAAACAAATAAGCGATATGATAAAACAAAATATCATACGTAAATCCAAATCTCCTTACTGGTCACCAGTAATAATCGTTCCAAAGAAAAACGATGCATCTGGAAAGCAAAAGTTCCGGTTAGTCATAGATTACCGCAATCTCAATGAATTAACTATTAATAATAAATACCCTATCCCGATCATGGATGATATATTAGACAAACTTGGAAAATGTCAATATTTCACAACTATTGATCTAGCCAAAGGCTTCCACCAAATCCAAATGGATCCTGGTTCAATACCCAAGACGGCATTTTCGACTAAACATGGCCATTACGGGTACACTCGCATGCCATTTGTTCTTAAGAATGCACCTGGAACGTTCCAACGTTGTATGAACAATCTCTTAGAAGATTTAATTTTTAAGGATTGTCTAGTCTACTTAGACGACATTATTATTTTTTCCACTTCATTGGAGGAACACATTTTGTCGCTACAAAAGGTATTTAAGAAGCTTAGAGAAGCTAACTTAAAACTACAGTTGGCTAAATGCGAGTTTATGAGAAAAGAAACTGAATTTCTCGGTCACATCATCACAACTGAGGGTATAAAACATAATCCCAACAAGATACAAGCAATTGTAGAATTCCCAATTCCAAAAACCCCAAAAGAAATTAAATCATTTCTAGGATTATGTGGTTTCTATAGGAAATTTATACCAAATTTCGCTAATATAGTAAAACCATTAACACTTAAATTAAAAAAGGGAGCAAAAATCAATATAAAAGACAGAGACTACGAACTAGCGTTTGAAAAGCTAAAAGTACTCATAACATCCGACCCAATTTTAATATACCCTAACTTCGAAAAACCATTTTCATTAACTACAGACGCGAGTAATATGGCAATAGGGTCCGTCCTTTCGCAAGAGCATAAGCCTATATGCTATGCAAGTAGAACTCTCAACGAGCATGAGTTAAATAAATCAACGATTGAAAAAGAATTATTAGCAATCGTTTGGGCCACTTAATATTTTAGGTCCTATCTCTTTGGTCGACAATTTCAAATCCTTAGTGATCACAGACCACTCGTCTGGTTAAATAACATGAAAGAACCTAACATGAAATTACAAAGATGGAAAATCAAGCCAAATGAGTTTGATTTCCAAATTAAATACGTCCCAGGAAAAGAAAATTATGTGGCAGATGCAATGTCCAGAATTCAATTAAACGAAAACTTCTTAGGCGAAGATACAATTAGCACAAGAGCAACAATACATAGTGCTCAAGAAGACAACAGTAACCATTTACAAATCACAGAAAGACCACTTAATTATTATAATCGACAAATAGAATTTGAAAAAGGAACCGAGAACGAAACAAAAGTTACGAATTACTTTCACAAAACCAACATAAAAATTACGTACAAGGACATGACTAACGTGCATGCCAAAGAATTAATAAAAGATTACTGATGCACAAAGAAAAGTGTGCTATACTTCCACAACGTTTCAAAAGCCTACTTAGAAATAAAGTCCGAATAATTCAACAAAGGCAATGAAACTAGTACAAAATTAATAGACCTTCAAACATACGCAGAATTAAAAGAATTAATATTAAAAAAGCACAAAGAATTATTACATCCAGGAATTGAAAAAACTATCAATTGGTTCAAAGAAACCCACTACTTCCCAGATTATGTAAATTTAATTCAAAATCTAATAAATGAATGTGAGATTTGCATCATCGCAAAAACAGAACACAGAGATACAAAATTAACTTTCGAAATAACTCCGGAAATCGCTAATATCCGAGAAAAATATGTAATGAATTTATACATAGTAGGAGATAAACAATTTTTATCTTGCATTGATATCTATTCAAAATTTGCATCATTAATAGTAATAAAAAGTAGAGACTGGTTAAAAACCAAACGAGCTATATTACAACCAAATGGGTAAACCCATCGAAATAAAAGCAGACAAAGACTCAGCTTTTATGTGCACAGCTTTACAATTATGGCTAAAATCAGAAGCAGTAAATATTAATATAACCACTAGTAAAAATGGTATATCCGACGTAGAACGATTTCATAAGACAGTTACGAACAACTAAGAATCATTAACAGCGACTCAGACTTCGAAAATAAACTTACAAAATTTGAAACAGAGCACCAGCGGACGTATTCATATACGCAGGTACACCAGAGTATGACACTCAAGCTAATAAAGAAAAACTAATAAATAGCCTCAACAAAAAGCGAACAAATTATGAAATTGACACTAGATACAAACACTCACCATTAGTTAAATCGAAGACGACAACCCCGTTCAAGAAAACAGGAGAACTAAGACAAATCGACGACAAACATTTTGAGGAAACTAACAGAGGCAGGAAAATAACACATTACAAAACCAAATTCAAAAAGAAAAAGAAGACTAATCAAAGCAAATATAACAATTACAGGTCAACAACAGACAGCGATCAAAAATTACAAGCACCAGCTTAAACTAATTGTTATAATATTACTATCAATAACTGTAAACCATATAAATGCACAAAGTATTGAAATTAATCCTATCAAAGCCCATAACGGCTATCTCATATTTAAAACAGGTACCATAGACATTCCGACAGATTACGAATTCCACTGTTTAACGGTTAATATAACAAAAACCGAAGAAACTTTTAACAATTTAATTGAACAAAGTAAAGAATTCAATAACCTAATACAAATCGAATACCTAGTAGAAAAATTAAACAGAGAAATAAACGGCTTAAAAATAGCCAAACGAGGTTTAGTTAACATAGTAGGAACAGTATATAAATACTTATTTGGAACATTAGATCAAGAAGACAAAACAGAAATTGAACAAAAAATAAGCAACTTAGCAGCAAAAGCGTTCAGGTTAACGAATTAAATTACATAATAGAAGCTATAAAGAAAGGAATAGCAATCATAAACGAACTAGATCAAGAGAAACAAAAGGAAAGAAATTAGATATCTCTATATATATCTAACAACACTTTACAGAATATAAAGAAGACATTGAAATGGGAATACAGCTCACAAGACTAGGCATTTTTAACCCAAAATTACTAAAACATGACTATTTGTTGCATGTTAATTCTGAGAAATTGTTGAATACAAAAACTTCCACTTGGTTTAAATCAGATACAAACGAAATACCGATAATATCCCATATTCCTCGAGAAATAATAAGAAGCCCGGTATTCGAAATAATTCCATACCCGGATGATAATAATAATATTTTGACAGAAATAGCTCATGAAAATATTTTACCCAAGATAAAACTGTTTATAGCAAAAAAAAACAAAAAAATTAATTAATAATGAATGTTTTAACAGGAATTTTAAACCAAATAACATCAGAATGTAGTTATACTAAAACTTTCCAAAATTTTCATATCAACTACGTAGAACCAAATATAATTTTAACTTGGAAATTTACCAAAAACTATATAAATCATAATTGTATAAATAACGAAATAACAATAGAAGGAAACAATATAATAAAAATCTTTAATTGTTCACTGCAAATTAATGAAATTTCAATTTAAAACAATATGTTAGATTATACTCAAAGCATTTACGTAAGCAATGATGTTATAAATTAGAACCACTTTCGTTTGTACAAACGAAACAAATTATAAATGAACATACAAAATTTAACACTGTATTCCAGATAATTACAATAACCATATTTGTAATCATATTAATAAGTTTAACACTGTATTTGA
>NW_027212838.1:35000-112331 GCF_030788295.1 Drosophila virilis | reverse complement strand
GAGTGATAGTGCTCTGAAGTCGCCTGGACAGGATCAGGAGCAATCCTGGATCTTTTTCGGGGGCATCAGTCTTCTTCCGGTTCTTGAAAAGTTCTAGAAAGGATTATGGTAGAAAGGCTTCAGGAGAGAATGAATGACCAAATGTCTGACAGGCAATTTGGTTTTGGGCAGGGCAGATGTGTTGAAGATGCGTGGAGGTATGTTAGTGACTCTGTGAGGCTAGCAGCTCCACGTAATGTCTTGGGCATCTTTGTTGATTTTAAAGGTGCTTTCGACTACCTGAGTTGGGCGAGTGTTTTGAGAAGGTTGGATGAATGCGGGTGTCGAGAATTAGCTCTCTGGAAGAGCTATTTCTCTGGCAGACGTGCGTGTGCTGTAGGGCGGTGTGAATGTGTGAGCGTAAATGTGGTTCGTGGCTGTCCGCAGGGATCTATCTGTGGCCCATTCATTTGGAACCTCATGATGGACCCCTTGCTGGTGCAGCTTGAGCAAATGTGTAAATGTTGTGCGTATGCGGACGATCTGCTTATCTTGATTGAGGGTCGGTCGCGTCTTGAGATCGAGACGAATGCGGGTATGTGCTTGCGCACTGTGTATGAGTGGGGTGAAAGTGTTGGGGTCAGTCTTGCAATGGACAAGACAGTGTCAATGCTGCTCAAGGGCAGATTGGCAGCTAGTCGGCCAGCCATTGTCAGACTGAATGGAGTGAATGTGAGGTATGCGTCTGAGGTGAAATACCTCGGCATAACCTTCGGCGAGAGGATGTGTTTCACTCCTCATATCGCTGGTCTCAAGGCCCGGCTACTTGGTTTGGTGGGGCAAGTGCGTCGTATTTTGAGGTCTGACTGGGGCCTAAGCAGACGTGCTGTCCCCACCATCTATGAGGGTTTGTTTGTTGCATGTGCAGCATATGGATCGTCTGTATGGTGCAAGGCGGTCACGACTGTGGTCGGCAGAAAGAAAGTGCTGGCTTGCCAGAGAGTGCTTCTGTTAGGTTGTTTGCCTGTGTGCCGCACTGTCTCTACGGAGGCAATGCAGGTACTGTTAGGAGTAGCCCCTCTTGACTTGGAGATCAGGCGTCGAGCCTTGATGTACAGGATCAAGAGGCGGCTGCCATTGCTGCAGAATGATTGGCTAGCGGGTAGGGATGTGGAGAGTTTAGGGCTTAGTGAATGCAAGAGATTGGTGAAAGAGTGTGTTTTGTCTGACTGGCAAGTCAGATGGGACACTAGCGTGAATGGGCGTGTCACTCATCGGTTTATACGGGAGGTTACATTTGCCGGCAGCCGACCAGACTTTGGGTTCGGCCTGAGTCTTGGATTCCTGTTGACTGGTCACGGTTCCCTCAATGCATTCCTGCATTCGAGGAACCTTAATGACAGTCCAGAATGCCGTTGTGGCTCGGCTGCTGAGACATGGGAGCATGTTCTCTGTGAGTGCACAAGGTATGCAGATCTTCGAGATCTGAGGGGGATGGGTATAAGTGAGGTTAGTGGCGGGTTTGACGTAAGTCAATCACTCTCCACTAGTGATAGGGTTAGAAGAATGAGTGAGTTTGCTAGAGCTGCATTTTCCAGGCGACGTTTGCAATTGCAGGAAGGAATTGTATGAATGATGATGGATGGTAGATGTGAGAATGTGGGGGTACGAAAGTGGGGGTGTGTCTGAATGGTAATTTTTGTTGAACATTGTGTTGTGTTGGGGCTACCAACCCTTAACTGTTTTGGAGTTTAAATTGGAAGTGCCCTTCTGGTACGAGGCCTGACCAGAGGCTTTTAATCTGGTACCACGGGTAACCAGGAGCCCACAGAACTTGTTCCGTCCTGGTTAGTTGGTGCGGCCCTTGGCGATCAGGCGTCGAGCCTTGATGTACAGGATCAAGAGGCGGCTGCCATTGCTGCAGAATGATTGGCTAGCGGGTAGGGATGTGGACAGTTTAGGGCTTAGTGAATGCAAGAAATTGGTGAAAGAGTGTGTTTTGTCTGACTGGCAAGTCAGATGGGACACTAGCGTGAATGGGCGTGTCATTCATCGGTTTATACGGGAGGTTACATTTGCCGGCAGCCGACCAGACTTTGGGTTCGGCCTGAGTCTTGGATTCCTGTTGACTGGTCACGGTTCCCTCAATGCATTCCTCCATTCGGGGAACCTTAATGACAGTCCAGAATGCCGTTGTGGCTCGGCTGCTGAGACATGGGAGCATGTTCTCTGTGAGTGCACAAGGTATGCAGATCTTCGAGATCTGAGGGGGATGGGTATAAGTGAGGTTAGTGGCGGGTTTGACGTAAGTCAATCACTCTCCACTAGTGATAGGTTTAGAAGAATGAGTGAGTTTGCTAGAGCTGCATTTTCCAGGCGACGTTTGCAATTGCAGGAGGGAATTGTATAAATGATGATGGATGGTAGATGTGGGAATGTGGGAGTACGAATGTGGGGGTGTGTCTGAATGGTAATTTTTGTTGAACATTGTGTTGTGTTGGGGCTATCAACCCTTAACTGTTTTGGAGTTTAAATTGGAAGTGCCCTTCTGGTACGAGGCCTGACCAGAGGCTTTTAATCTGGTACCACGGGTAACCAGGAGCCCACGGAACTTGTTCCGTCCTGGTTAGTTGGTGCGGCCCTTCGGGGAGTATCGTGGTGGTTGTGGTTTAACACCCAAATGCGGATAGAGCATAGCTCGACGTGGAGTTGCGTCATACAACCGGGTTCCGTGACCCAGAATTGATGCGGAATTGAAGTTCCAAGGGGGCGGTGATTGACGTTTGAATTAATCCTATACTAGGAGCCGTGAGATTAAGCCATCGCGGCAGGTGCTCACGTTAAGCCCACTGACTTTCATGTCCCTATCTACGCAGTTCGTTTCAGACAGTCGTTGGGAACAGACGTGTTTATTTCATCGCTCGCTTCGCAAACAATTTAAAGATAACGGTGCTTTAAAGCAACGGTATCTTGTTTACATTTTGTGCGCTTATCAGCAATAAAGTTGTATTGCTTTGTTTACGTCGTTGCTGCGTGAGCAACAGGCGTTCGTGTGTGTGTGTGAAACCGCCAGCTTCTACGTGTGTGTGTGTGTGTGCGTGCTATTTATATATTAAATAGATAAGCGCACACCTGCGGGCGATGCCGCCACGCAAAAAGAAGCCCGCTGAGAAGGGGATTTTTGAAAATTATAGGATGACGTCGGAAGATGAGGTGACCTTGTCGGAGTCGTCATCGAACAGCGAGGTAAGGCGGAGGAGCAAGCAGCGCCTGAGGAAGGCAACTTCGGAAAGCGCTGTCAGCTCAGTTGGTGCGCGTGAGGGGAGCGCTGTTCCCGCGGGAGCCGCAGATGGCTCGCCCGGAGCAGCGGGTGCAAGTGTGGAGAAGCGGGTTTTTGCCGTTCCTCATGCCGTGAGCGTTTTGAATGTGTCTGAACCTGCCGTGGAGGGGCCGTCGACAAGTGCGGCGGCTTTGAGGAAGCGGAAAGGAACAGCTGTCGAGCAGATGAAGGGGATAACGGGAGCTTCATTGCAGCTTGCACTAAAGGAGAGAGCCACGGGGTCGCTCATTTGCAAGTTAGTTGATTATACAGGGCAGTATGAGCAGCTCCTGTTCGCGCTTGTGGCGCAGAATGAGCGGCTGCAGGGGCGCTTGGAGGCCGTTTGCGGGGGTGCAGGCGTTTCGCATGAGTTGCATGTTTCAGCCGGCCAAGCGCGGGCTTCGTCGGTGAACGCCGCGAGAGGGGGTCCCAGGTCGGCAGTGCCGTCTACCCCGGAGATGCCTCGGCCAGTTGAGACCTGGTCCTTGGTTGTGCGCAGCAAGGCTGCTGGCAAAACCGCTAAGGACGTGGTTGAGCAGGTGGTGAAGGAGGTAGGTCCCTCTCTTGGTGTGCGGATACATGAGGTGAAACCTCTAAGGGATGGAGGTGCGTTAATTCGGACTCCATCGGTCGCCGAGCGTGAGAAAATTGTGGAGAACATAAAGTTCAACGAGGTGGGATTGGAAGTGTGTGTGAATGATAAATTAGGGCCGAAAGTTGTGGTTCAGGGCGTTCACTCGCAGATCACCCCTGACGAGTTTATGGGTGACCTTTACGAGATGAACTTAAAGGACAAAATGTCACTTGAAGCCTTTAAGAAAGGTGTCCGGATGACAAGTAAGCCATGGGCGGCGGGAGGTAATGTAGCAGTTAATATCGTCCTCGAGGGTGCTGTGGTGGCCATGCAGTCCCTTTTAGAAATCGGACGCTGCTACATAAAATGGTTTTCGTTTAGAGTGAGAAGTTTTGACCTGGTACCGGGATGCTACCGCTGCCTTGGCTTCGACCATAAGGTGGCGGAGTGCAGAGCCAAAGAGGACGTTTGCCGTCGCTGCGGCCAGATGGGTCACCGCGTGGCTCAGTGCAGCAATGCACTGAATTGCCGCAATTGCTCCTTTAAGGGGAAGCCGTCGGGACATCTGATGATGTCTCTAGCCTGTCCCATATACGGGGCGATTGTTGCGCGGGCGAATGCTAGACATTAAAATGTCTAGCAGATTTCTTCAGCTGAATTGTCAAAGGTCGTATGCAGCTATGTGTGATGTGGGGGCTATGATGTGTGAAAGGGGCAGCGTCGTTGCCCTGCTGCAGGAACCCTACGCGACCGGTGGTTGCGTAAGGGGATTGCCCGCATGTATGCGAGTATTCCCTGACAGCAGGGCTAACTCCGCTGTCATTGTGTGTGTGAGTTTAAGCGGCAGTTTTGGCAGGATTTTTGTAGTGAGCATGTATTGTAAGTTCGGGGATCCCCTCGAACCATACATTGCTTACTTGGATGAGGTGCTACTACTGGTTAGTAGCGTACCAGTCATCCTTGGTCTTGATGCGAATGCATCATCCCCCATGTGGTTCAGCAAGGTATCCAGACATTCGTCTGGGTATTCGAACCACACACGGGGTGAGATGCTAGCCGAGTGGGCCGTATCCCAGGATGTTCGGGTCGTTAACGAACCCAGTGAGTGGTATACGTTTGCGGGTCCGGTGGGTCAGAGTGACATTGATGTTACTCTAGTGAATGCGGTGGCAATGAGTATGTATGCTTTTCATTGGTGTGTAATAGGTGGGCTTGGTGTGAGTGACCACAATCCGATTGAGATTGTTGTCACACACACTATTACACTATTACACTATGCTCATTGTGCAGGAGGCGGCAACGCAAGTTCCGCTTAATGCATTTAATGATTTGAATGTGGATGAGCAGGTCGTATGTGTGAATGGGTGGATAACTGGTGCGAATGATCGCATGTTTGAGAGGCACCGTAAGGTCAACCTTAAGCATGTGAAGTGGTGGACGAATCAGTTAAGCACCAAGCGGCGGATGGTCCGGTCTCTGCGGAAGCGATTCCAAAGGGCCAGAGCTACCAATGCGGATGGTGCAGCCCAACTCAGGATTGAATATAGTCGGTGTATGAATGAGTACAAGCAAATGCTTGTAAAGGTGAAAGAAGATGAATGGCGCTCTTTCCTGGAGCGCAATAAGGATGACCCCTGGGGTCGTGTTTATAAAATAGTTCGAGGTAGAGGCAGGGAAACGGATGTAAGTAGCCTCCGTGTTGGTAACGTTCAGTTAACGGCATGGAGGGATTGCATGAATGTCTTGTTGAATGAATTCTTCCCCAGAGCGGATCATCAGGACTCACCACCTAGTGTGGTTAGGCCTGTTGATCCGCTTCTGGATAGTGAGTTGGAGGTGGCTTTCTCGAGGTTAAAGTCGAGGAAGTCACCTGGTATGGATGGATTCACTGGAGAAATGTGTAAAAGTGTCTGGAAGTCAATTCCAGAGTATATGAATGCGATGTATGCGAAGTGTCTGAATGAGGGTTATTTCCCCAGTGAATGGAAGTGTGTAAGAGTGATAGTGCTCCTGAAGTCGCCTGACAGGATCAGGAGCAATCCTAGATCTTTTCGGGGCATCAGTCTTCTTCCGGTTCTTGGAAAAGTTCTAGAAAGGATTATGGTAGAAAGGCTTCAGGAGAGAATGAGTGACCAAATGTCTGACAGGCAATTTGGTTTTGGGCAGGGCAGATGTGTTGAGGATGCGTGGAGGTATGTTAGTGACTCTGTTGAGGCTAGCAGCTCCACGTATGTCTTGGGCATCTTTATTGATTTTAAAGGTGCTTTCGACTACCTGAGTTGGGCGAGTGTTTTGAGAAGGTTGGATGAATGCGGGTGCCGAGAATTAGCTCTCTGGAAGAGCTATTTCTCTGGCAGACGTGCGTGTGCTGTAGGGCGGTGTGAATGTGCGAGCGTAAATGTGGTTCGTGGCTGTCCGCAGGGATCTATCTGTGGTCCATTCATTTGGAACCTCATGGAACCCCTTGCTGGTGCAGCTTGAGCAGATGTGTAAATGTTGTGCGTATGCGGACGATCTGCTCATCTTGATTGAGGGTCGGTCGCGTCTTGAGATCGAGACGAATGCGGGTATGTGCTTGCGCGCTGTGTATGAGTGGGGTGAAAGTGTTGGGGTCAGTCTTGCAATGGACAAGACAGTGTCAATGCTGCTCAAGGGCAGATTGGCAACTAGTCGGCCACCCATTGTCAGACTGAATGGAGTGAATGTGAGGTATGCGTCTGAGGTGAAATACCTCGGCATAACCTTCGGCGAGAGGATGTGTTTCACCCCTCATATCGCTGGTCTCAAGGCCCGGCTACTTGATTGGTGGGGCAAGTGCGTCGTATTTTGAGGTCTGACTGGCGCCTAAGCAGACGTGCTGTCCGCACCATCTATGAGGGTCTGTTTGTTGCATGTGCAGCATATGGATCGTCTGTATGGTGCAAGGCGGTCACGACTGTGGTCGGCAGAAAGAAAGTGCTGGCCTGCCAGAGAGTGCTTCTGTAAGGTTGTTTGCCTGTGTGCCGCACTGTCTCTACGGAGGCAATGCAGGTACTGTTAGGAGTAGCCCCTCTTGACTTGGAGATCAGGCGTCGAGCCTTGATGTACAGGATCAAAAGGCGGCTGCCATTGCTGCACAATGATTGGCTAGCGGGTAGGGATGTGGAGAGTTTAGGGCTTAGTGAATGCAAGAGATTGGTGAAAGAGTGTGTTTTATCTGACTGGCAAGTCAGATGGGACACTAGCGTGAATGGGCGTGTCACTCATCGGTTTATACGGGAGGTTACATTTGCCGGCAGCCGACCAGACTTTGGGTTCGGCCTGAGTCTTGGATTCCTGTTGACTGGTCACGGTTCCCTCAATGCATTCCTGCATTCGAGGAACCTTTATGACAGTCCAGAATGCCGTTGTGGCTCGGCTGCTGAGACATGGGAGCATGTTCTCTGTGAGTGCACAAGGTATGCAGATCTTCGAGATCTGAGGGGGATGGGTATAAGTGAGGTTAGTGGCGGGTTTGACGTAAGTCAATCACTCTCCACCAGTGATAGGGTTAGAAGAATGAGTGAGTTTGCTAGAGCTGCATTTTCCAGGCGACGTTTGCAGTTGCAGGAAGGAATTGTATGAATGATGATGGATGGTAGATGTGGGAATGTGGGGGTTCGAATGTGGGGGTGTTTCTGAATGGTAATTTTGTTGAACATTGTGTTGTGTTGGGGCTACCAACCCTTAACTGTTTTGGAGTTTAAATTGGAAGTGTCCTTCTGGTACGAGGCCTGACCAGAGGCTTTTAATCTGGTACCACGGGTAACCAGGAGCCCACGGAACTTGTTCCGTCCTGGTAAGTTGGTGCGGCCCTTCGGGGAGTATCGTGGTGGTTGTGGTTTAACACCCAAATGCGGGTAGAGCATCGCTCGACGTGGAGTTGCGTCATACAACCGGGTTCCGTGACCCAGATTACGGAAGAGGCTTAGGTAGTCCTCGTGCCAAACCAAGGTAGAAGTCACAACCAAACAGTCGTGTCTTTAATTGGTACCTGCGGAATTGATGTTCCAAGGAGGCGGTGATTTACGCTTGAATTAATCCTATACTAGGAACCGTGAGATTAAGCCATCGCGGCAGGTGCTCACGTTAAGCCCACTGACTTTCATGTCCCTATCTACTGCGGCCCTTCGGGGAGTATCGTGGTGGCTGTGTGTTTGATACCCAAATGCGGGGAGAGTTTTCACTCGGCGTGGAGTTGCGTGTCAACCGGGTGCTGTACCCATAGACCAGCAGAGGTTTAGATAGACCTCGCCTCCCACCAAGGGGGAATGTCATGTTCGACAAGCATGCATTCAATTGGTACCGAAGGGACACTGCAGATGCAGTGTCTTGGAGGGGCGCTAGTCCGACGCTCTGTTTCGGCTCGCTGTATTTCGAATACCGTGGTGGTAAACCCTTACGGGGTACACGCCACGTTAAACAAATGTAGACGTTCTGTCCCTATCTACGCAGTTCGTTTCAGACAGTCGTTGGGAACAGACGTGTTTATTTCATCGCTCGCTTCGCAAACAATTTAAAGATAACGGTGCTTTCAAGCAACGGTATCTTGTTTACATTTTGTGCGTTTATCAGCAATATAGTTTTATTGCTTTGTCTACGTCGTTGCTGCGTGAGCAACAGGCGTTGGTGTGTGTGTGTGAAACCGCCAGCTTCTACGTGTGTGTGTGTGTGTGTGCGTGCTATTTATATATTAAATAGATAAGCGCACACCTGCGGGCGATGCCGCCACGCAAAAAGAAGCCCGCTGAGAAGGGGACTTTTGAAAGTTGTATGATGACGTCGGAAGATGAGGTCGCCTTGTCGGAGTCGTCATCGAACAGCGAGGTAAGGCGGAGGAGCAAGCAGCGCCTGAGTAAGGCAACTTCGGAAAGCGCTGTCAGCTCAGTTGGTGCGCGTGAGGGGAGCGTAGTTTCCGCGGGAGCCGCAGATGGCTCGCCCGGAGCAGCGGGTGCAAGTGTGGAGGAGCGGGTTTTTGCCGTTCCTCATGCCGTGAGCGTTTTGAATGTGTCTGAACCTGCCGTGGAGGGGCCGTCGACAAGTGCGGCGGCTTTGAGGAAGCGGAAAGGAACAGCTGTCGAGCAGATGAAGGGGATAACGGGAGCTTCATTGCAGCTTGCACTAAAGGAGAGAGCCACGGGGTCGCTCATTTGCAAGTTAGTTGATTATACAGGGCAGTATGAGCAGCTCCTGTTCGCGCTTGTGGCGCAGAATGAGCGGCTGCAGGGGCGCTTGGAGGCCGTTTGCGGGGGTGCAGGCGTTTCGCATGAGTTGCATGTTTCAGCCGGCCAAGCGCGGGCTTCGTCGGTGAACGCCGCGAGAGGGGGTCCCAGGTCGGCAGTGCCGTCTACCCCGGAGATGCCTCGGCCAGTTGAGACCTGGTCCTTGGTTGTGCGCAGCAAGGCTGCTGGCAAAACCGCTAAGGACGTGGTTGAGCAGGTGGTGAAGGAGGTAGGTCCCTCTCTTGGTGTGCGGATACATGAGGTGAAACCTCTAAGGGATGGAGGTGCGTTAATTCGGACTCCATCGGTCGCCGAGCGTGAGAAAATTGTGGAGAACATAAAGTTCAACGAGGTGGGATTGGAAGTGTGTGTGAATGATAAATTAGGGCCGAAAGTTGTGGTTCAGGGCGTTCACTCGCAGATCACCCCTGACGAGTTCATGGGTGACCTTTACGAGATGAACTTAAAGGACAAAATGTCACTTGAAGCCTTTAAGAAAGGTGTCCGGATGACAAGTAAGCCATGGGCGGCGGGAGGTAATGTAGCAGTTAATATCGTCCTCGAGGGTGCTGTGGTGGCCATGCAGTCCTTTTAGAAATCGGACGCTGCTACATAAAATGGTTTTCTTTTAGAGTGAGAAGTTTTGACCTGGTACCGGGATGCTACCGCTGCCTTGGCTTCGACCATAAGGTGGCGGAGTGCAGAGGACGTTTGCCGTCGCTGCGGCCAGATGGGTCACCGCGTGGCTCAGTGCAGCAATGCACTGAATTGCCGCAATTGCTCCTTTAAGGGGAAGCCGTCGGGACATCTGATGATGTCTCTAGCCTGTCCCATATACGGGGCGATTGTTGCGCGGGCGAATGCTAGACATTAAAATGTCTAGCAGATTTCTTCAGCTGAATTGTCAAAGGTCGTATGCAGCTATGTTTGATGTGGGGGCTATGATGTGTGAAAGGGGCAGCGTCGTTGCCCTGCTGCAGGAACCCTACGCGACCGGTGGTTGCGTAAGGGGATTGCCCGCATGTATGCGAGTATTCCCTGACAGCAGGGCTAACTCCGCTGTCATTGTGAATGATGTCAGTATTGAATGCACTTTGGTGAGTTCAACTGACTGGGGGGTGTGTGTGAGTTTAAGCGGCAGTTTTGGCAGGATTTTTGTAGTGAGCATGTATTGTAAGTTCGGGGATCCCCTCGAACCATACATTGCTTACTTGGATGAGGTGCTACTACTGGTTAGTAGCGTACCAGTCATCCCTGGTCTTGATGCGAATGCATCATTCCCCATGTGGTTCAGCAAGGTATCCAGACATTCGTCTGGGTATTCGAACCACACACGGGGTGAGATGCTAGCCGAGTGGGCCGTATCCCAGGATGTTCGGGTCGTTAACGAACCCAGTGAGTGGTATACGTTTGCGGGTCCGGTGGGTCAGAGTGACATTGATGTTACTCTAGTGCATGCGGTGGCAATGAGTATGTATGCTTTTCATTGGTGTGTACTAGGTGGGCTTGGTGTGAGTGACCACAATCCGATTGAGATTGTTGTCACACACACTATTACACTATTACACTATGCTCATTGTGCAGGAGGCGGCAACGCAAGTTCCGCTTAATGCATTTAATGATTTGAATGTGGATGAGCAGGTCGTATGTGTGAATGGGTGGATAACTGGTGCGAATGATCGCATGTTTGAGAGGTACCGTAAGGTCAACCTTAAGCATGTGAAGTGGTGGACGAATCAGTTAAGCACCAAGCGGCGGATGGTCCGGTCTCTGCGGAAGCGATTCCAAAGGGCCAGAGCTACCAATGCGGATGGTGCAGCCCAACTCAGGATTGAATATAGTCGGTGTATGAATGAGTACAAGCAAATGCTTGTAAAGGTGAAAGAAGATGAATGGCGCTCTTTCCTGGAGCGCAATAAGGATGACCCCTGGGGTCGTGCTTATAAAATAGTTCGAGGTGGGTAACGTTCAGTTAACGGCATGGAGGGATTGCATGAATGTCTTGTTGAATGAATTCTTCCCCAGAGCGGATCATCAGGACTCACCACCTAGTGTGGTTAGGCCTGTTGATCCGATTCTGGATAGTGAGTTGGAGGTGGCTTTCTCGAGGTTAAAGTCGAGGAAGTCCCCTGGTATGGATGGATTCACTGGAGAAATGTGTAAAAGTGTCTGGAAGTCAATTCCAGAGTATATGAAAGCGATGTATGCGAAGTGTCTGAATGAGGGTTATTTCCCCAGTGAATGGAAGTGTGCGAGAGTGATAGTGCTCCTGAAGTCGCCTGACAGGATCAGGAGCAATCCTAGATCTTTTTGGGGCATCAGTCTTCTTCCGGTTCTTGGAAAAGTTCTGGAAAGGATTATGGTAGAAAGGCTTCAGGAGAGAATGAGTGACCAAATGTCTGACAGGCAATTTGGTTTTAGGCAGGGCAGATGTGTTGAGGATGCGTGGAGGTATGACTCTGTTGAGGCTAGCAGCTCCACGTATGTCTTGGGCATCTTTATTGATTTTAAAGGTGCTTTCGACTACCTGAGTTGGGCGAGTGTTTTGAGAAGGTTGGATGAATGCGGGTGCCGAGAATTAGCTCTCTGGAAGAGCTATTTCTCTGGCAGACGTGCGTGTGCTGTAGGGCGGTGTGAATGTGCGAGCGTAAATGTGGTTCGTGGCTGTCCGCAGGGATCTATCTGTGGCCCATTCATTTGGAACCTCATGATGGACCCCTTGCTGGTGCAGCTTGAGCAGATGTGTAAATGTTGTGCGTATGCGGACGATCTGCTCATCTTGATTGAGGGTCGGTCGCGTCTTGAGATCGAGACGAATGCGGGTATGTGCTTGCGCACTGTGTATGAGTGGGGTGAAAGTGTTGGGGTCAGTCTTGCAATGGACAAGACAGTGTCAATGCTGCTCAAGGGCAGATTGGCAACTAGTCGGCCACCCATTGTCAGACTGAATGGAGTGAATGTGAGGTATGCGTCTGAGGTGAAATACCTCGGCATAACCTTCGGCGAGAGGATGTGTTTCACCACTCATATCGCTGGTCTCAAGGCCCGGCTACTTGATTGGTGGGGCAAGTGCGTCGTATTTTGAGGTCTGACTGGGGCCTAAGCAGACGTGCTGTCCGCACCATCTATGAGGGTCTGTTTGTTGCATGTGCAGCATATGGATCGTCTGTATGGTGCAAGGCGGTCACGACTGTGGTCGGCAGAAAGAAAGTGCTGGCTTGCCAGAGAGTGCTTCTGTTAGGTTGTTTGCCTGTGTGCCGCACTGTCTCTACGGAGGCAATGCAGGTACTGTTAGGAGTAGCCCCTCTTGACTTGGAGATCAGGCGTCGAGCCTTGATGTACAGGATCAAGAGGCGGCTGCCATTGCTGCACAATGATTGGCTAGCGGGTAGGGATGTGGAGAGTTTCGGGCTTAGTGAATGCAAGAGATTGGTGAAAGAGTGTGTTTTATCTGACTGGCAAGTCAGATGGGACACTAGCGTGAATGGGCGTGTCACTCATCGGTTTATACGGGAGGTTACATTTGCCGGCAGCCGACCAGACTTTGGGTTCGGCCTGAGTCTTGGATTCCTGTTGACTGGTCACGGTTCCCTCAATGCATTCCTGCATTCGAGGAACCTTAATGACAGTCCAGAATGCCGTTGTGGCTGCTGAGACATGGGAGCATGTTCTCTGTGAGTGCACAAGGTATGCAGATCTTCGAGATCTGAGGGGGATGGGTATAAGTGAGGTTAGTGGCGGGTTTGACGTAAGTCAATCACTCTCCACCAGTGATAGGGTTAGAAGAATGAGTGAGTTTGCTAGAGCTGCATTTTCCAGGCGACGTTTGCAATTGCAGGAAGGAATTGTATGAATGATGATGGATGGTAGATGTGGGAATGTGGGGGTTCGAATGTGGGGGTGTTTCTGAATGGTAATTTTGTTGAACATTGTGTTGTGTTGGGGCTACCAACCCTTAACTGTTTTGGAGTTTAAATTGGAAGTGTCCTTCTGGTACGAGGCCTGACCAGAGGCTTTTAATCTGGTACCACGGGTAACCAGGAGCCCACGGAACTTGTTCCGTCCTGGTAAGTTGGTGCGGCCCTTCGGGGAGTATCGTGGTGGTTGTGGTTTAACACCCAAATGCGGGTAGAGCATCGCTCGACGTGGAGTTGCGTCATACAACCGGGTTCCGTGACCCAGATTACGGAAGAGGCTTAGGTAGTCCTCGTGCCAAACCAAGGTAGAAGTCACAACCAAACAGTCGTGTCTTTAATTGGTACCTGCGGAATTGATGTTCCAAGGAGGCGGTGATTTACGCTTGAATTAATCCTATACTAGGAACCGTGAGATTAAGCCATCGCGGCAGGTGCTCACGTTAAGCCCACTGACTTTCATGTCCCTATCTACTGCGGCCCTTCGGGGAGTATCGTGGTGGCTGTGTGTTTGATACCCAAATGCGGGGAGAGTTTTCACTCGGCGTGGAGTTGCGTGTCAACCGGGTGCTGTACCCATAGACCAGCAGAGGTTTAGAAAGACCTCGCCTCCCACCAAGGGTGAATGTCATGTTCGACAAGCATGCATTCAATTGGTACCGAAGGGACACTGCAGATGCAGTGTCTTGAAGGGGCGCTAGTCCGACGCTCTGTTTCGGCTCGCTGTATTTCGAATACCGTGGTAGTAAACCCTTACGGGGTACACGCCACGTTAAACAAATGTAGACGTTCTGTCCCTATCTACGCAGTTCGTTTCAGACAGTCGTTGGGAACAGACGTGTTTATTTCATCGCTCGCTTCGCAAACAATTTAAAGATAACGGTGCTTTCAAGCAACGGTATCTTGTTTACATTTTGTGCGCTTATCAGCAATATAGTTTTATTGCTTTGTCTACGTCGTTGCTGCGTGAGCAACAGGCGTTGGTGTGTGTGTGTGAAACCGCCAGCTTCTACGTGTGTGTGTGTGTGTGTGCGTGCTATTTATATATTAAATAGATAAGCGCACACCTGCGGGCGATGCCGCCACGCAAAAAGAAGCCCGCTGAGAAGGGGACTTTTGAAAGTTGTAGGATGACGTCGGAAGATGAGGTGACCTTGTCGGAGTCGTCATCGAACAGCGAGGTAAGGCGGAGGAGCAAGCAGCGCCTGAGGAAGGCAACTTCGGAAAGCGCTGTCAGCTCAGTTCGTGCGCGTGAGGGGAGCGTAGTTTCCGCGGGAGCCGCAGATGGCTCGCCCGGAGCAGCGGGTGCAAGTGTGGAGGAGTGGGTTTTTGCCGTTCCTCATGCCGTGAGCGTTTTGAATGTGTCTGAACCTGCCGTGGAGGGGCCGTCGACAAGTGCGGCGGCTTTGAGGAAGCGGAAAGGAACAGCTGTCGAGCAGATGAAGGGGATAACGGGAGCTTTATTGCAGCTTGCACTCAAGGAGAGAGCCACGGGGTCGCTCATTTGCAAGTTAGTCGATTATACAGGGCAGTATGAGCAGCTCCTGTTCGCGCTTGTGGCGCAGAATGAGCGGCTGCAGGGGCGCTTGGAGGCCGTTTGCGGGGGTGCAGGCGTTTCGCATGAGTTGCATGTTCCAGCCGGCCAAGCGCGGGCTTCGTCGGTGAACGCCGCCAGAGGGGGTCACAGGTCGGCAGTGCCGTATCCCCCGGAGATGCCTCGGCCAGTTGAGACCTGGTCCTTGGTTGTGCGCAGCAAGGCTGCTGGCACAACCGCTAAGGACGTGGTTGAGCAGGTGGTGAAGGAGGTAGGTCCCTCTCTTGGTGTGCGGATACATGAGGTGAAACCTCTAAGGGATGGAGGTGCGTTAATTCGGACTCCATCGGTCCCCGAGCGTGAGAAAATTGTGGAGAACACAAAGTTCAACGAGGTGGGATTGGAAGTATGTGTGAATGATAAATTAGCGCCGAAAGTTGTGGTTCAGGGCGTTCACTCGCAGATCACCCCTGACGAGTTCATGGGTGACCTTTACGAGATGAACTTAAAGGACAAAATGTCACTTGAAGCCTTTAAGAAAGGTGTCCGGATGACAAGTAAGCCATGGGCGGCGGGAGGTAATGTAGCAGTTAAAATCGTCCTCGAGGGTGCTGTGGTGGCCATGCAGTCCCTTTTAGAAATCGGACGCTGCTACATAAAATGGTTTTCGTTTAGAGTGAGAAGTTTTGACCTGGTACCGGGATGCTACCGCTGCCTTGGCTTCGACCATAAGGTGGCGGAGTGCAGAGCCAAAGAGTACGTTTGCCGTCGCTGCGGCCAGATGGGTCACCGCGTGGCTCAGTGCAGCAATGCACTGAGTTGCCGCAATTGCTCCTTTAAGGGGAAGCCGTCGGGATATCTGATGATGTCTCTAGCCTGTCCCATATACGGGGCGATTGTTAGACATTAAAATGTCTAGCAGATTTCTTCAGCTGAATTGTCAAAGGTCGTATGCAGCTATGTGTGATGTGGGGGCTATGATGTGTGAAAGGGGCAGCGTCGTTGCCCTGCTGCAGGAACCCTACGCGACCGGTGGTTGCGTAAGGGGATTGCCCGCATGTATGCGAGTATTCCCTGACAGCAGGGCTAACTCCGCTGTCATTGTGAATGATGTCAGTATTAATTGCACTTTGGTGAGTTCAACTGACTGGGGGGTGTGTGTGAGCTTAAGCGGCAGTTTTGGCAGGATTTTTGTAGTGAGCATGTATTGTAAGTTCGGGGATCCCCTCGAACCATACATTGCTTACTTGGATGAGGTGCTACTACTGGTTAGTAGCGTACCAGTCATCCTTGGTCTTGATGCGAATGCATCATCCCCCATGTGGTTCAGCAAGGTATCCAGACATTCGTCTGGGTATTCGAACCACACACGGGGTGAGATGCTATCCGAGTGGGCCGTGTCCCAGGATGTTCGGGTCGTTAACGAACCCAGTGAGTGGTATACGTTTGCGGGTCCGGTGGGTCAGAGTGACATTGATGTTACTCTAGTGAATGCGGTGGCAATGAGTATGTATGCTTTTCATTGGTGTGTACTAGGTGGGCTTGGTGTGAGTGACCACAATCCGATTGAGATTGTTGTCACACACACTATTTCGAGGAACAAAAGTGTTCGGGGTAATCGCTAGCGCACTTGTAGTGTGAATTGGTCCCTTCATGGGCTCATTGTGCAGGAGGCGGCAACGCAAGTTCCGCTTAATGCATTTAATGATTTGAATGTGGATGAGCAGGTCGTATGTGTGAATGGGTGGATAACAGGTGCGAATGATCGCATGTTTGAGAGGCAAACCTTAAGCATGTGAAGTTGTGGACGAATCAGTTAAGCACCAAGCGGCGGATGGTCCGGTCTCTGCGGAAGCGATTCCAAAGGGCCAAAGCTACCAATGCGGATGGTGTAGCCCAACTCAGGATTGAATATAGTCGGTGTATGAATGAGTACAAGCAAATGCTTGTAAAGGTGAAAGAAGATGAATGGCGCTCTTTCCTGGAGCGCAATAAGGATGACCCCTGGGGTCGTGCTTATAAAATAGTTCGAGGTAGAGGCAGGGAAACGGATGTAAGTAGCCTCCGTGTTGGTAACGTTCAGTTAACGGCATGGAGGGATTGCATGAATGTCTTGTTGAATGCATTCTTCCCCAGAGCGGATCATCAGGACTCACCACCTAGTGTGGATAGGCCTGTCGATCCGCTTCTGGATAGTGAATTGGAGGTGGCTTTCTCGAGGTTAAAGTCGAGGAAGTCACCTGGTATGGATGGATTCACTGGAGAAATGTGTAAAAGTGTCTGGAAGTCAATTCCAGAGTATATGAATGCGATGTACGCGAAGTGTCTGAATGAGGGTTATTTCCCCAGTGAATGGAAGTGTGCGAGAGTGATAGTGCTCCTGAAGTCGCCTGACAGGATCAGGAGCAATCCTAGATCTTTTCGGGGCATCAGTCTTCTTCCGGTTCTTGGAAAAGTTCTGGAAAGGATTATGGTAGAAAGGCTTCAGGAGAGAATGAGTGACCAAATGTCTGACAGGCAATTTGGTTTTAGGCAGGGCAGATGTGTTGAGGATGCGTGGAGGTATGTTAGTGACTATGTTGAGGCTAGCAGCTCCACGTATGTCTTGGGCATCTTTATTGATTTTAAAGGTGCTTTCGACTACCTGAGTTGGGCGAGTGTTTTGAGAAGGTTGGATGAATGCGGGTGCCGAGAATTAGCTCTCTGGAAGAGCTATTTCTCTGGCAGACGTGCGTGTGCTGTAGGGCGGTGTGAATGTGTGAGCGTAAATGTGGTTCGTGGCTGTCCGCAGGGATTTATCTGTGGCCCATTCATTTGGAACCTCATGATGGACCCCTTGCTGGTGCAGCTTGAGCAGATGTGTAAATGTTGTGCGTATGCGGACGATCTGCTTATCTTGATTGAGGGTCGGTCGCGTCTTGAGATCGAGACGAATGCGGGTATGTGCTTGCGCACTGTGTATGAGTGGGGTGAAAGTGTTGGGGTCAGTCTTGCAATGGACAAGACAGTGTCAATGCTGCTCAAGGGCAGATTGACAGCTAATCGGTCACGACTGTGGTCGACAGAAAGAAAGTGCTGGCTTGCCAGAGAGTGCTTCTGTTAGGTTGTTTGCCTGTGTGCCGCACTGTCTCTACGGAGGCAATGCAGGTACTGTTAGGAGTAGCCCCTCTTGACTTGGAGATCAGGCGTCGAGCCTTGATGTACAGGATCAAGAGGCGGCTGCCATTGCCGCAGAATGATTGGCTAGCGGGTAGGGATGTGGAGAGTTTAGGGCTTAGTGAATGCAAGAGATTGGTGAAAGAGTGTGTTTTGTCTGACTGGCAAGTCAGATGGGACACTAGCGTGAATGGGCGTGTCACTCATCGGTTTATACGGGAGGTTACATTTGCCGGCAGCCGACCAGACTTTGGGTTCGGCCTGAGTCTTTGATTCCTGTTGACTGGTCACGGTTCCCTCAATGCATTCCTGCATTCGAGGAACCTTAATGACAGTCCAGAATGCCGTTATGGCTCGGCTGCTGAGACATGGGAGCATGTTCTCTGTGAGTGCACAAGGTATGCAGATCTTCGAGATCTGAGGGGGATGGGTATAAGTGAGGTTAGTGGCGGGTTTGACGTAAGTCAATCACTCTCCACTAGTGATAGGGTTAGAAGAATGAGTGAGTTTGCTAGAGCTGCATTTTCCAGGCGACGTTTGCAATTGCAGGAAGGAATTGTATGAATGATGATGGATGGTAGATGTGAGAATGTGGGGGTACGAATGTGGGGGTGTGTCTGAATGGTAATTTTTGTTGAACATTGTGTTGTGTTGGGGCTACCAACCCTTAACTGTTTTGGAGTTTAAATTGGAAGTGCCACGGCCCACAGAACTTGTTCCGTCCTGGTTAGTTGGTGCGGCCCTTCGGGGAGTATCGTGGTGGTTGTGGTTTAACACCCAAATGCGGGTAGAGCATCGCTCGACGTGGAGTTGCGTCATACAACCGGGTTCCGTGACCCAGATTACGGAAGAGGCTTAGGTAGTTCTCGTGCCAAACCAAGGTAGAAGTCACAACCAAACAGTCGTGTCTTTAATTGGTACCTGCGGAATTGATGTTCCAAGGGGGCGGTGATTGACGCGTGAGATTAAGCCATCGCGGCAGGTGCTCACGTTAAGCCCACTGACTTTCATGTCCCTATCGTTTCAGACAGTCGTTGGGAACAGACGTGTTTATTTCATCGCTCGCTTCGCAAACAATTTAAAGATAACGGTGCTTTAAAGCAACGGTATCTTGTTTACATTTTGTGCGCTTATCAGCAATAAAGTTTTATTGCTTTGTTTACATCGTTGCTGCGTGAGCAACAGGCGTTCGTGTGTGTGTGTGAAACCGCCAGCTTCTACGTGTGTGTGTGTGTGCGTGCTATTTATATATTAAATAGATAAGCGCACACCTGCGGACGATGCCGCCACGCAAAAAGAAGCCCGCTGAGAAGGGGACTTTTGAAAATTGTAGGATGACGTCGGAAGATGAGGTGACCTTGTCGGAGTCGTCATCGAACAGCGAGGTAAGGCAACTTCGAAAAGCGCTGTCAGCTCAGTTGGTGCGCGTGAGGGGAGCACTGTTCCCGCGGGAGCTGCAGATGGCTCGCCCGGAGCAGCGGGTTCAAGTGTGGAGGAGCGGGTTTTTGCCGTTCCTCATGCCGTGAGCGTTTTGAATGTGTCTGAACCTGCCGTGGAGGGGCCGTCGACAAGTGCGGCGGCTTTGAGGAAGCGGAAAGGAACAGCTGTCGAGCAGATGAAGGGGATAACGGGAGCTTTATTGCAGCTTGCACTCAAGGAGAGAGCCACGGGGTCGCTCATTTGCAAGTAAGTTGATTATACAGGGCAGTATGAGCAGCTCCTGTTCGCGCTTGTGGCGCAGAATGAGCGGCTGCAGGGGCGCTTGGAGGCCGTTTGCGGGGGTGCAGGCGTTTCGCATGAGTTGCATGTTCCAGCCGGCCAAGCGCGGGCTTCGTCGGTGAACGCCGCCAGAGGGGGTCACAGGTCGGCAGTGCCGACCCCGGAGATGCCTCGGCCAGTTGAGACCTGGTCCTTGGTTGTGCGCAGCAAGGCTGCTGGCACAACCGCTAAGGACGTGGTTGAGCAGGTGGTGAAGGAGGTAGGTCCCTCTCTTGGTGTGCGGATACATGAGGTGAAACCTCTAAGGGATGGAGGTGCGTTAATTCGGACTCCATCGGTCCCCGAGCGTGAGAAAATTGTGGAGAACACAAAGTTCAACGAGGTGGGATTGGAAGTATGTGTGAATGATAAATTAGCGCCGAAAGTTGTGGTTCAGGGCGTTCACTCGTAGATCACCCCTGACGAGTTCATGGGTGACCTTTACGAGATGAACTTAAAGGACAAAATGTCACTTGAAGCCTTTAAGAAAGGTGTCCAGATGACAAGTAAGCCATGGGCGGCGGGAGGTAATGTAGCAGTTAATATCGTCCTCGAGGGTGCTGTGGTGGCCATGCAGTCCCTTTTAGAAATCGGACGCTGCTACATAAAATGGTTTTCGTTTAGAGTGAGAAGTTTTGACCTGGTACCGGGATGCTACCGCTGCCTTGGCTTCGACCATAAGGTGGCGGAGTGCAGAGCCAAGGAGGACGATTGCCGTCGCTGCGGCCAGATGGGTCACCGCGTGGCTCAGTGCAGCAATGCACTGAATTGCCGCAATTGCTCCTTTAAGGGGAAGCCGTCGGGACATCTGATGATGTCTCTAGCCTGTCCCATATACGGGGCGATTGTTGCGCGGGCGAATGCTAGACATTAAAATGTCTAGCAGATTTCTTCAGCTGAATTGTCAAAGGTCGTATGCAGCTATGTGTGATGTGGGGGCTATGATGTGTGAAAGGGGCAGCGTCGTTGCCCTGCTGCAGGAACCCTACGCGACCGGAGGTTGCGTAAGGGGATTGCCCGCATGTATGCGAGTATTCCCTGACAGCAGGGCTAACTCCGCTGTCATTGTGAATGATGTCAGTATTGAATGCACTTTGGTGAGTTCAGCTGACTGGGGGGTGTGTGTGAGCCTAAGCGGCAGTTTTGGCAGGATTTTTGTAGTGAGCATGTATTGTAAGTTCGGGGATCCCCTCGAACCATACATTGCTTACTTGGATGAGGTGCTACTACTGGTTAGTAGCGTACCAGTCATCCTTAGTCTTGATGCGAATGCATCATCCCCCATGTGGTTCAGCAAGGTATCCAGACATTCGTCTGGGTATTCGAACCACACACGGGGTGAGATGCTAGCCGAGTGGGCCGTGTCCCAGGATGTTCGGGTCGTTAACGAACCCAGTGAGTGGTATACGTTTGCGGGTCCGGTGGGTCAGAGTGACATTGATGTTACTCTAGTGAATGCGGTGGCAATGAGTATGTATGCTTTTCATTGGTGTGTACTAGGTGGGCTTGGTGTGAGTGACCACAATCCGATTGAGATTGTTGTCACACACACTATTACGAGGAACGAAAGTGTTGGGGGTAATCGCTGGCGCACTTGTAGTGTGAATTGGTCCCTTCATGGGCTCATTGTGCAGGAGGCGGCAACGCAAGTTCCGCTTAAATCATTTAATGATTTGAATGTGGATGAGCAGGTCGTATGTGTGAATGGGTGGATAACTGGAGCTAATGATCGCATGTTTGAGAGGCACCGTAAGGTCAACCTTAAGCATGTGAAGTGGTGGACGAATCAGTTAAGCACCAAGCGGCGGATGGTCCGGTCTCTGCGGAAGCGATTCCAAAGGGCCAGAGCTACCAATGCGGATGGTGCAGCCCAACTCAGGATTGAATATAGTCGGTGTATGAATGAGTACAAGCAAATGCTTGTAAAGGTGAAAGAAGATGAATGGCGCTCTTTCCTGGAGCGCAATAAGGATGACCCCTGGGGTCGTGTTTATAAAATAGTTCGAAGTAGAGGCAGGGAAACGGATGGAAGTAGCCTCCGTGTTGGTAACGTTCAGTTTACGGCATGGAGGGATTGCATGAATGTCTTGTTGAATGAATTCTTCCCCAGAGCGGATCATCAGGACTCACCACCTAGTGTGGTTAGGCTTGTTGATCCGCTTCTGGGTAGTGAGTTGGAGGTGGCTATCTCGAGGTTAAAGTCGAGGAAGTCACCTGGTATGGATGGATTCACTGGAGAAATGTGTAAAAGTGTCTGGAAGTCAATTCCAGAGTATATGAAAGCAATGTATACGAAGTGTCTGAATGAGGGTTATTTCCCCAGTGAATGGAAGTGTGCGAGAGTGATAGTGCTCCTGAAGTCGCCTGACAGGATCAGGAGCAATCCTAGATCTTTTCGGGACATCAGTCTTCTTCCGGTTCTTGGAAAAGTTCTGGAAAGGATTATGGTAGAAAGGCTTCAGGAGAGAATGAGTGACCAAATGTCTGACAGGCAATTTGGTTTTAGGCAGGGCAGATGTGTTGAGGATGCGTGGAGGTATGTTAGTGACTCTGTTGAGGCTAGCAGCTCCACGTATGTCTTGGGCATCTTTGTTGATTTTAAAGGTGCTTTC
This sequence comes from Drosophila virilis, assembly GCF_030788295.1. Lineage (NCBI taxonomy): Eukaryota > Metazoa > Arthropoda > Insecta > Diptera > Drosophilidae > Drosophila > Drosophila virilis. The sequence goes on along the minus strand of NW_027212838.1, from coordinate 90,245 downwards.
GACTACCTGAGTTGGGCGAGTGTTTTGAGAAGGTTGGATGAATGCGGGTGCCGAGAATTAGCTCTCTGGAAGAACTATGTGTGAGCGTAAATGTGGTTCGTGGCTGTCCGCAGGGAACTATCTGTGGCCCATTCATTTGGAACCTCATGATGGACCCCTTTCTGGTGCAGATTGAGCAGATGTGTAAATGTTGTGCGTATGCGGACGATCTGCTCATCTTGATTAAGGGTGGGTCGCGTCTTGAGATCGAGACGAATGCGGGTATGTGCTTGCGCACTGTGTATGAGTGGGGTGAAAGTGTTGGGGTCAGTCTTGCAATGGAAAGACAGTGTCAATGCTGCTCAAGGGCAGATTGGCAGCTAGTCAGCCACCCATTGTCAGACTGAATGGAGTGAATGTGAGGTATGCGTCTGAGGTGAAATACCTCGGCATAACCTTCGGCGAGAGGATGTGTTTCATATCGCTGGTCTTAAGGCCCGGCTACTTGGTTTGGTGGGGCAAGTGCGTCGTATTTTGAGGTCTGACTGGGGCCTAAGCAGACGTCCTGTCCGCACCATCTATGAGGGTCTGTTTCTTGCACGTGCTGAATATGGATCGTCTATATGGTGCAAGGCGGTCGGCAGAAAGAAAGTGCTGGCTTGCCAGAGAGTGCTTCTGTTAGGTTGTTTGCCTGTGTGCCGCACTGTCTCTACGGAGGCAGTGCAGGTACTGTTAGGAGTAGCCCCTCTTGACTTGGAGATCAGGCGTCGAGCCTTGATGTACAGGATCAAGAGGCGGCTGCCATTGCTGCAGAATGATTGGCTAGCGGGTAGGGATGTGGAGAGTTTAGGGCTTAGTGAATGCAAGAGATTGGTGAAAGAGTGTGTTTTGTCTGACTGGCAAGTCAGATGGGACACTAGCGTGAATGGGCGTGTCACTCATCGGTTTATACGGGAGGTTACATTTGCCGGCAGCCGACCAGACTTTGGGTTCGGCCTGAGTCTTGGATTCCTGTTGACTGGTCACGGTTCCCTCAATGCATTCCTGCATTCGAGGAACCTTTATGACAGTCCAGAATGCCGTTGTGGCTCGGCTGCTGAGACATGGGAGCATGTTTTCTGTGAGTGCACAAGGTATGCAGATCTGCGAGATCTGAGGGGGATGGGTATAAGTGGGGCTAGTGGCGGGTTTGACGTAAGTCAATCACTCTCCACTAGTGATAGGGTTAGAAGAATGAGTAAGTTTGCTAGAGCTGCATTTTCTAGGCGACGTTTGCAATTGCAGGAAGGAATTGTATGAATGATGATGGATGGTATGATGGGGGGTGTCTTAATGGTAATTTTTGTTGAACATTGTGTTGTGTTGGGGCTACCAACCCTTAACTGTTTTGGAGTTTAAATTGAAAGTGCCCTTCTGGTACGAGGCCTGACCAGAGGCTTTTAATCTGGTACCACGGGTAACCAGGAGCCCACGGAACTTGTTCCGTCCTGGTTAGTTGGTGCGGCCCTTCGGGGAGTATCGTGGTGGTTGTGGTTTAACACCCAAATGCGGGTAGAGCATCGCTCGACGTGGAGTTGCGTCATACAACCGGGTTCCGTGACGCAGATTACGGAAGAGGCATAGGTAGTCCTCGTGCCAAACCAAGGTAGAAGTCACAACCAAACAGTTGTGTCTTTAATTGGTACCTTCGGAATTGATGTTCCAAGGGGGCGGTGATTGACGCTTGAATTAATCCTATACTAGGAACCGTGAGATTAAGCCATCGCGGCAGGTGCTCACGTTAAGCCCACTGACTTTCATGTCCCTATCTACTATCTAGCGAAACCACAGCCAAGGGAACGGGCTTGGAATAATTAGCGGGGAAAGAAGACCCTTTTGAGCTTGACTCTAATCTGGCAGTGTAGGGAGACATAAGAGGTGTAGAATAAGTGGGAGATATTAGACTTCGGTTTGGTATCGACAATGAAATACCACTACTCTTATTGTTTCCTTACTTACTTGATTAAATGGAACGTGTATCATTTCCTAGCCATTATACGGATATAATTATTATGTCTTATGGTATTGGGTTTTGATGCAAGCTTCTTGATCAAAGTATCACGAGTTTGTTATATAATCGCAAACAAATTCTTTAATGAGAGAATGCATTTATGTATTATTGATTTAAAAATTTGGTATAACTCCAATTACTCAGGTATGATCCAATTCAAGGACATTGCCAGGTAGGGAGTTTGACTGGGGCGGTACATCTCTTAAATAATAACGGAGGTGTCCCAAGGCCAGCTCAGTGCGGACAGAAACCACACATAGAGCAAAAGGGCAAATGCTGACTTGATCTCGGTGTTCAGTACACACAGGGACAGCAAAAGCTCGGCCTATCGATCCTTTTGGTTTAAAGAGTTTTTAACAAGAGGTGTCAGAAAAGTTACCATAGGGATAACTGGCTTGTGGCGGCCAAGCGTTCATAGCGACGTCGCTTTTTGATCCTTCGATGTCGGCTCTTCCTATCATTGTGACGCAAAATTCACCAAGTGTTGGATTGTTCACCCATGCAAGGGAACGTGAGCTTGGTTTAGACCGTCGTGAGACGGTTTTACCCTACTAATGACAAAACGTTGTTGCGACAGCATTCCTGCGTAGTACGAGAGGAACCGCAGGTACGGACCAATGGCACAATACTTGTTCGAGCGAACAGTGATATGACGCTACGTCCGTTGGATTATGCCTGAACGCCTCTAAGGTCGTATCCGTGCTGGACTGCAATAATAAATAAGGGGCAATTTGCATTGTATGGCTTCTAAGCCATTAAAAGTTTTTAATTTGTTTTATTAACGACAATGGATGTGATGCCAATGTTATTTATGACATAGTAAATTGGGAGGATCTTCGATCACCTGATGCCGCGCTAGTTATATTTTAAAACATTATTTAATACAATGTCAAAGCCTAGAATCAATTGTAAACGACTTTTGTAACAGGCAAGGTGTTGTAAGTGGTTGAGCAGCTGCCATACTGCGATCCACTGAAGCTTATCCTTTGCTTGATGATTCGAAAAAAAGTAACACTAGACGAACATAATTCGTAAAATTGGGTTATACATTCGCTTAAAATATATTATCAATTTATAATTGTTATATATTTATTGATGTTTGTATGCCTACTCTACGAAATTTGTTCATCTACGTTGCTTTCAATTAATTTTTATATGTAGCATAGAACAATATATAAATTAAGTCGATCTGCTGGTCCAATGAGGCGATGGTTGATCCGTCTCTCGTCCAGCGATGTCTAGTTCAGTGATATTTAGGACGATTATGGTGGAGAGTTTGACTTCACTCTATTTGCTAATTGCTGGCCTTGTGGCTCAGCAATGTTTTTGTAATATATAACAAATAATATTTACGGCAGCGTGCCGGAGTAGTGCAAGTTTATTATTAAACGTCAAATACAAAACTGAAAAACTTAATGCACAGAAAATTTTACTTAAGCTAAGCCAAAACTCGCATCACGCCACAATGTCATGGTCGGCAAGCCGACTCAGCAAAATCTTAGGCAATAACGGAAACTCTTGCAGCAAACAAAAGTGTCCGGTTACCGCCGCTGACCATTGCAGCTATTGCGCGCTGATACAAAGTATGAAGTGTCGCAATTGCAGGGGCTGTTCCTTAACTTATGAAGCACGCGATAGCGAGGGTTGATTATAACTTATGAAATATCCTATATTAAGTGTTATGTGTTAACTACTCCCCCTTCAATTATAAGGCCGTCCTCGGCCGACCCAATCCCGGCGACGACTTCTCGTAACTGCTTCGCAGACTTCTTTGCGTCGATGATCCGCCAAAGAGTGAGGCCAATGCAGATTAAAGCACAGCATATGGCTCCAATGATGAATGCCACACGATAAGCTTGATCAGTTCCGGCGTCTTTCTTGAATTGCTGTGTCACCTCCAAATTACGTTCACTCAAACGATGAAGGTAAGGGAGGCTGAGGACATCTTGGCTGGCAGTGATGTTCAGCAAGGGAGAATTGGCAATACCCGGGACTCTATTGCGTACGTTGTTATGATTGTAAAACAGAGTCCCGTTAATTGCGACTCGGTCTCCGAACGTGATGAGATGCGTGCCTTGACCTGGATCTCAGTGCCGTTGTCCACCTGAATCCTTGCGGACCCGTCGTTGAGGATGATGATTCCGTCATCTACATAGGTGATTATTTCCAGGTTGCTCGGCTGGATCTCGCAGTGTGCCGTGCCACCTGCATGGAGCTCTTTGGCACATGAACTCTCTAATGCCAGACGACAAAATGTGGCTCCAGGTGAAGCGGCGCAACTCTGCAGTGTGTGGGTTTCTCCATCGCATTCAGCTATGACGTTGTCAAATAATCGCAATATGAAGTCCTTGTGGACGACAGGATAAATCGTAATTTTTCTGCAAGCTTTTTTAATTTTTGGGAATTTATTTATAAAATGTATAGTGTTAATGAATTGAAGAACTTTTACGGACGCAACGGACATAAGATCCCCTATGGGAGTGTTGGTGGGTTTCTCTAGCCAAATTTATTTCAAATCTGAGTGGTCCAAAATGTTTGGGCTAACAATGTAAGCCTTCGCAAGAGTAATAGCAAGCATTAAATTTTGCAACTGCATCATCAGCATTCTGTTTCTAGTCAGTAATGTTTCAAATAAATGGCTAGTGTCAACTTGTGAGTTTTTGGTTATCTTGAGAATTTTATTGACAGTGATTGTTAACTGGTTAAGCTGGTCTTGAACTCTAGTGTTTATTTCTATTTGTCTATTGTTAGCATTTATTAGTTGCCCTTCAGTAAACCTACTCTGCTCTAAATCACCGGCATCGGGTGTACCCGCAACAACCTTCAGTATGGATCCTAGGAAATCTAAACTCCTGGCGGCTCTATGGTGTGTGCCTAACGCCTCTAATAGGTCTTGTAGATGTGCCGTGTCCACACTTAGAAGTTTTTTCATGTGGGATAGCGGGAACAAGTCAATTAATTTGACCGTTTCTTCCACCATTCGCACGTACTCTGAGAGGTTTGCCGAGTGCCTCACATAGGCGTATTCTTCCCATACCAAGATTTCACCGTCGACGATGGGAATGTACTTGGCACGCGAGTAGTCGGTGACATGTGCCGAAGCCACTGATAAGGAAAGGAGTAATATGGATCCAAACTTGTGAAGTGAAGTTGTTTTCTTTCTTTTTAGCAACTTTTTTGTTTTTCTTTTTTTAAAGAGGTTTGCCCACCACCAAAAATGTTTTATAAAAACTATGCCAAGTGGCTAAAAAAAAAGGTGTGAAAAAACAAGGGAATCACCTTAGGTTGTCCTTGTGGACCACCCTCCCTCTAATGAGGACCTCGGTCCCCAGGTCTGCTTCCACGGCCTTCTCATCACATAAAGGTGTGAGTTTGTTTCCAAGCCGTCGGTTGGACTTGACCAAAACTTTGTCACCAACGTCGAAGACCCTATTCTGCCGATTTGCGTTCTCCCTAGCTCTGAGCGTTTCTGATCTTTTCTCGTATTTTTTCTTGTGGCTCATTTGGGTGCGCCTGAACCACATCGGTGTCACTTATACCTTTATCGATCTTTAGGCATCTGGCTAGTTCTAACAGAGTGCTGTGAAAGCGCTCAACCTGTCCATTCGAGATGCTATGCAATGGTGGTGCATTTGAAATGCTGACCCCATAGTTGTTTGCGAGCAAAGTCACGATGGTCTCTGAATTCAATGACGGTTCATTGTCACAGTAAATGGATCTGGCTTTTGGAAAAAAATTCATTAGTTGCATTAAAGCTGGCTTCAGATCCACAATGGTTCTTGAAGGGACCGGTTGGACAATAGCAAACTTAGAGAACTTGTCGATGCAAGTGAGAAAGTATTTCCTGTCAGTGGAGAAAATGTCTATGTGTAACATCTCTCCTACATGTGAGGGGATCGGTGTCTCCCCTAGCTCTTGTTTTTTGGGGTGTCTATCATATTTAGCCCTAGCACATGTTTTGCAATTTAGTACTATTTCACTGGCTATTTTTGCCATCTTTGGAAAGTAGTACTCCGAGAGTACCTGCTTAATATTTTCCTGTGCAGACCTATGGGCCCTATTATGCTTGGCTGTGAGGATTTCCCTTCTTTCTCCAACCGCAAATACGTCCACTACGCGATTTTTGCAGTGCCAGAATTTTGTGGCCGGGTATCTTCGAACCAATGCATCTTGTATCATTGCAAGCGTGTGTAAATTACAGTGGAGAGCATTTAAGCAATTGGGTGAAACTACATCTTCGAGTTCGTCTAGCAGCGATGCAAGTATAGCTGATCAAGTAGCGTTTCTTATTTCCAAAAAGAATAAAACTTCGTTTCTAGCACTATTTGGTTTTGAAAACAATTCAAGGGTTTGTCTGTTGTCTCAATGGTGTTGGTGAGAGATACCTCACTGTGGATCGTTGCTGTGCAGGACTCAACTTCTTGTTCATTTACAGCGTTGAGCTGCTGTCTTGACAAGGCATCCGCAACCAGATTGTCCTTGCCAGGTTTATAGAAGATACGTGCATTAGACTCGTCAATGCGCGCTTTCCACCTTTTAATCTTCGCATTTGGATTGGATTCCGAAACTGCGAAGGTCAAGGGTTGATGGTCAGTGAAGATATTAATGTCTTTCACCCCATACAAATAGTGCCTTAACTTGGCAAATGACCATACGATGGCCAATAACTCCCTCTCATTTGTTGCATAGTTAACCTCGCTGTCCTTCAATGTTCTTGAAATCATTGTTATAGGACGACCCTTTTGAAACAAAACTGCACCTATGCCGTGAGCCGAAGCATCGGTCGTTAGATCGAATGGCTTCTTAAAATCGGGGTACCTGAGCATTACATTCTCGGATGATAAAATATCGCGCAACTTCTGAAATGCCCTTTGCTGCACTACACAGAATTGAACCTTTATATTTCTGGACCTATGCTTACTGACTGTTCCATTTTCACCCTTTAAGATATTCGAGATGGGTCTTGCTATTGCGGCGAAGTCCCTAATGAAACATCCGTAATAACTTGCGAGGCCTAGAAATTATCTGACCTCGAACAGTGTTTTAGGTTCTGGATACTCCTGTATTGCCCTAACCTTTTCAGGATCCGTCGTGGCGCCAGTGCTGGTGACTATGAAACCAAGAAAGTTCACGCTTTTCTTAAAAAAACGTGACTTTTCGACGGAGACCCTCATGTTTGCTTCGTGTAAGCTTTTTAGGACCCAATCCACGTGTTTGATGTGGGATTCCTCATCTTCTGAAAAGATGATTACGTCATCGACATAAACATAGCAAGATTTGCCAATCTGCTCTCGCAGTATGTCGTCGATGGTTCTTTGGAAGATGCTTGCTGCATTCTTTAATCCAAAAGGGAGTCTTTTGAACTCGTATTTCCCCCCGTTCACAGAGAAAGAGGTTTTTTCACGGTCGCGTTCAGCGAGTATGATCTGGTGATAACCAGACTTGAGGTCTAATGTTGAAAAGAATTTGGCTCTCCCCAAATTCCCCAATATCATTGATATGTTTGGCATAGGGTATTTATCAGGCACGGTTCTTTCGTTAAGTTTACGAAAGTCCATTACCAACCTCATTTTCCTATTGCCTGCTTCATCAGTGCCCTTCTTGTCTACTACCCATATTGGGTTATTGTAGGGAGAGACGGACTTTTGAATTATATCATTTTTTAGCAGATCCTTGATTTCTTTATTAACGAAATCAGCTGCTCCCATTGGATATGGGTAAAGCTTGGCATAGATCGGTTGCTCATCTGTGGTCCTAATGGTAGCCACGACTGATGTGTTATACGGCAACGCCTCGTCTGGGTCTGCAAAGGCCTTTTGTCTGGTCTTTAGCATTTTCAAAAAAGAACTTCTAGCTAATGGGGATGCCTCTGCACAGTCTACATTTGTGAAATTTACATTTTTGCACGTGTGGAAGGTGATTTGTTCGACCTCCGTACCCCACTTAAGTTGTCCTGAAGCTAGACAAAGCGAAGCAGCTGCCTGCTTTAGCAGGTCAAGGCCTACAATCCCATCAAAAGTTGACAAGTCCGGCAGAATAAAGAAGGTTGCCTTTAACCCAAACATTGAAACAAAGCATTTGTGTGTAATTTGTGTCTCGCCGTGAATGGAATGAATTTTGAAGGGGGACTCTACCGAGCGGACGGTCAACCCTTCATGTGGCCGAATGAAATTCTTGGCCGCGCCCGTGTCTATGAGGAATCGCATGTGAGTCCCTACTACTCTTCGTCTGATGACGGGTAGCAGGGACTTGCTCCTAAAAAATTGAGGGCATCAGAGTCATAACTAGCATCGTCATTGATTTGTGCCGCTGCGCTGGAGGTGGCATCAGCATACGTCTCTGCCCGCTGTCCCGCGTCTTGCGTGACGTGATTCAACCTCTGCTGATTTCTCTGACCGTCTGTGCGGTCCGATGCGGGGTGCTTCCTATTCGCGTAAGCAGGGGCCTGAGTGGGCTGCAAGACCCTTGAGAAGGAAGGATCGACCTCCATGGGCACAGGTGCGCCATTATTATTGTGCTGCCTGCTGCTTCGTTGGTCAGTCTGCACTGGGGCCTTGCTTTGCTTGCTAAAGTGCGGATTCTTTGTACCGCTAGCTTGTGCTTCGGCTTGTTGCGAATGCCTCTCCTGTTGGTGACCCTGCGCTTTTGCATGCGGCTTGCGCTCTTTGTCTTCTAGACTTCTTGCGAAATTAGCCGCGAATGCGTACCTTTCATGATTTGACTCGACTTCTTGCGCGAGAGCTAGCGCTGAAGGCAAATCTCTGGGCTTTGCTGAAAAGAGCACATCTGTAAGACTGCGCTTGAGACCCGATATGAACACACGCAACGCATCGTCGCGGAATTTTTCACATAGGCCCTTTGCTAAAGCCGCCTCATATGACATGTTAACTTTGTTAGTGAGAAGAGTGAGTTTCTTCTCTACCTCATCGTAATATTGAAGCAGGGACAGGCCACCTTGCCTCAAGGTACCTAATTCCTGTTCAATGACATGAATTGGTCTCTTGTCACTGTATGTGAAATCTAGGCGATTTATTATCGCATCACAATTCAATACAGTACCAAATGAGGCCAGCACCGCGTCTGCGGGGCCCCTAATCTTGCTTCTTATGTTGATAACAGCCTGATAATGACGAGAACTGCCATTATGTGGTCTGAAGATCTCGTAAGCGGCTAATGCAGCCTGCCTCCAAGATACATAAGATTCCTGTACTCCTGCAAACTCAGGTAAGCACTTGACGGCATCTAGTGGCTCGTCACAGCGAATGTCGTTTCTAATTCCTATAGCAGCATATGCTACTACTTGTGGGGCGGCAACGTTTGCTGCTGCTATTTGTTCAGCTAACTCATTAATTCTTTGAGTCAACGCTTGCTCCCTCTGCTGGTTTGCAGCGGCCTGTTCGGCTAAAGCATTGCTGATAGCCGTCCTTACTACTTCCCTAAGCTGATCTGGATCCATTTTACCTGATGGTGGGGGAACTGCAGGGAGAAGTCTTGTAGCCGGGACTCTGATGCGAATGTCACAGTCGGAATCTGAGTCGCTAGACTGCTTGCGAGGATTTCCATATTGGCTGAACCGTGACATACGCAGGCCAGTGGCCGCGAAAAAAAAACGGGCCGTCAAAAGATGGGTCGAATTACGTCGCAACTCTGAACCATGAGAACTGTATGTATTGTTATAGCACAATTTTAGACACATAGAAAGTAACACAAAGTAATTTTATTAACGATCTGGATGATAAATTGTTTCAACTAAAATTCTCAAAGCAGTCACTCTCACGTGTTTCAGAAACTTGGTTCTGATTATTATTATTTAAAAAAAAAAATTTTATATGATCTGTTGCAATATAAAATACTCACTAGTACTAACTAATTTTTTATAATATAAAAAAAAAAATTTTTGTGTTTGAAGAAAAATGTTGGCTAGAGTATCCACTTACATGATTCAATTAACACAAAAAAATTTTCTTTATAAAATTGGTCACTCGCAGCTCCCGCGCTGCTGTCTTAATTGTTGTTGATTGTTGCAGCTCCTGTGCTGCTGTTTTACTTGTTTTGGTTGTGGAGTCCGACCACTAGTTGGGCGCCAATTAAGTCGATCTGCTGGTCCAATGAGGCGATGGTTGATCCGTCTCTCGTCCAGCGATGTCTAGTCCAGTGATATTTAGGACGATTATGGTGGAGAGTTTGACTTCACTCTCTTTGCTAATTACTGGCCTTGTGGCTCAGCAATGTTTTTGTAATATATAACAAATAATATTTACGGCAGCGTGCCGGAGTAGTGCAAGTTTATTATTAAACGTCAAATACAAAACTGAAAAACTTTATGCACAGAAAATTTTACTTAAGCTAAGCCAAAACTCGCATCACGCCACAATGTCATGGTCGGCAAGCCGACTCAGCAAAATCTTAGGCAATAACGGAAACTCTTGCAGCAAACAAAAGTGTCCGGTTACCGCCGCTGACCATTGCAGCTATTGCGCGCTGATACAAAGTATGCAGTGTCGCAATTGCGGGGGCTGTTCCTTAACTTATGAAGCACGCGATAGCGAGGGTTGATTATAACTTATGAAATATCCTATATTAAGTGTTATGTGTTAACTTATATATATTCAATACTTAAAACAATATTGATATATATATTTATGAAAATATGGAATTTGACGGATGGAATATATAAAAATATATATACACAATATCAAAATTGAAACTTCAATAATTATTTAGGAGAGCATATAACATAAAAAAATATGTATATATATACAATACTGAAAGGCGTATTGGTATATATATATACCAATATATATATATATATATGTATTTATATATACATGAAATTATGGAATTGACGGATGGAATATATAAAAATATATATACACAATATCTATATTGAAACTTCAACAATTATTGAGGAGAGCATATAACATAGAATAATATATATATATACAATACTTAAAGCCGTATATATATATATATATATATATATATATATATGAAACTATGGAATTTGACGGATGGAATATATAAAATATATATATACGCATACCTGAATTCAAACTTCAATTATTATTGAGGAGAGTATATAGAATAGAACAATATTTATATATACAATAAACACTTAAGGCAATATTGATATATATATATATACATATATATATATATATATATGAAATTATGGAATTGACGGATGGAATATATAAAATATATATATATGCATAGCTAAATTAAGACTTCAATTATTATTTAGGAGAGCGTATAACATACAACAATATTTATATACACAATATACTTAAGGCAATATTGAAATATATATATATATATGTGTGAAATTATGGAATTGACGGATGGAATATATAAAAATTTATATACACAATACCCATATTAAAACTTCAATAATTATTGAAGAGGGGAGCATATAACGTAGAACAATATTTACAACTATACAATATTTTGAAATATATAAAATTGTTACCAGTATTAAAACTTATTTTTTAGGAAAGCATAGAACAATATATATATAAATATATATTTATATATATATATATATATATATAACATATAATGCAATATTGAAATATATACATACACATACAGGAAAATATGGAATTGATGGATGGAAATCATCAAATACAGAAGAAACAGAATACTTACATTTTTTATTACTATTCTTATTAGCCTCTTCTAAAACATATTTAAATTTTATATGATACGTGATACAGAAATTTTGCTTGGATGTGAAGAAATGTATATCTTAATATTAATAATACAAAAATTGAAGACTATTCTGTAACATACATAATAAAATTGTAACTTAAACAACATTAAACTGTATATATAATAATAATAATATAACAATTGACATTTCGAAAATACATTGGAAAATAATTGTGGCTATGAAATTTTTATATATTGTATATTGATATATGATTATTAATATACAAATAAAATTATAAATGACATTAATCTTTATATATTATATATAACCTTTATAAACTTATATAAAATTATATTGAATTGTTATAAAAATAGTACATGAAAACGTTACAGTGAATGGCAGCATTTGGAAAAAATATCGCCATTATAGATGATGTGTCAAAAAACCTATATAGGGAGTGGTGACGCGCAAGGCATGTCATATACAAAATTTTAAATACGGTAAATTCATATGACTGTGGAGTGTTGCCTTGCCGGCATAAGTCAATTAAGTTTATATAAAAAGAATAATGAAGTTATAAAAGTGTATTATTAAATTAGTACATGAAGACATTAAGGTGAATGGTAGCATTTGGAAAAAATATCGCCATTATAGATGATGTGTCAAAAAACCTATATAGGGAGTGGTGTCACGCAAGGCATGTCATATGAAAAATTTTAAATACTGTAAATTCATATGACTGTGGAGTGTTGCCTTGCCGGCATAAGTCAATTATGTTTATATAAGAAGAATAATGAAGTAATAAAAGTGTATTATTAAATTAATACATGAAGACATTAAGGTGAATGGTAGCATTTGGAAAAAATATCGCCATTATAGATGATGTGTCAAAAAACCTATATAGGGAGTGGTGTCGCGCCAGGCATGTCATATGAAAAATTTTAAATACGGTAAATTCATATGACTGTGGAGTGTTGCCTTGCCGGCATAAGTCAATTATGTTTATATAAAAAGAATAATGAAGTTACAAAAGTGTATTATTAAATAAGAACATGAAGACATTAAGGTGAATGGTAGCATTTGGAAAAAATATCGCCATTATAGATGATGTGTCAAAAAACCTATATAGGGAGTGGTGTCGCGCAAGGCATGTCATATGAAAAATTTTAAATACGGTAAATTCATATGACTGTGGAGTGTTGCCTTGCCGGCATAAGTCAATTATGTTTATATAAAAAGAATAATGAAGTTATAAAAGTGTATTATTAAATTAGTAAATGAAGACATTAAGATGAATGGTAGCATTTGAAAAAATATCGCCATTATAGATGATGTGTCAAAAAACCTATATAGGGAGTGGTGTCGCGCAAGGCATGTCATATGAAAAATTTTAAATACGGTAAATTCATATGACTGTGGAGTGTTTCTTTGCCGGCATAAGTCAATTATGTTTATATAAAAACAATAATGAAGTTATAAAAGTGTATTATTAAATTAGTACATGACGACATTAAGGTGAATGGTAGCATTTGGAAAAACTATCGCCATTATAGATGATGTGTCAAAAAAACTATATAGGGAGTGGTGTCGCGCAAGGCATGTCATATGAAAAATTTTAAATACGGTAAATTCATATGACTGTGGAGTGTTGCCTTGCCGGCATAAGTCAATAATGTTTATATAAAAAGAATAATGAAGTTATAAGAGTGTATTATTAAATTAGTACATGAAGACATTAAGGTGAATGGTAGCATTTGGAAAAAATATCGCCATTATAGATGATGTGTCAAAAAACCTATATAGGGAGTGGTGTCGCGCAAGGCATGTCATATGAAAAATTTTAAATACGGTAAATTCATATGACTGTGGAGTGTTGCCTTGCCGGCATAAGTCAATTATGTTTATATAAAAAGAATAATGAAGTTATAAAAGTGTATTATTAAATTAGTACATGAAGACATTAAGGTGAATGGTAGCATTTGGAAAAAATATCGCCATTATAGATGATGTGTCAAAAAACCTATGATGGGAGTGGCGTCGCGCAGGGCATGTCATATGAAAAATTTTTAATACGGTAAATTCATATGACTGTGGAGTGTTGCCATGCCGGCATAAGTCAATTATGTTTATATAAAAACAATAATGAAGTTATAAAAGTGTATTATTAAATTAGTACATGAAGACATTAAGGTGAATGGTAGCATTTGGAAAAACTATCGCCATTATAGATGATGTGTCAAAAAAACTATATAGGGAGTGGTGTCGCGCAAGGCATGTCATATGAAAAATTTTAAATACGGTAAATTCATATGACTGTGGAGTGTTGCCTTGCCGGCATAAGTCAATTATGTTTATATAAAAAGAATAATGAAGTTATAGGAGTGTATTATTAAATTAGTACATGAAGACATTAAGGTGAATGGTAGCATTTGGAAAAAATATCGCCATTATAGATGATGTGTCAAAAAACCTATATAGGGAGTGGTGTCGCGCAAGGCATGTCATATGAAAAATTTTAAATACGGTAAATTCATATGACTGTGGAGTGTTGCCTTGCCGGCATAAGTCAATTATGTTTATATAAAAAGAATAATGAAGTTATAAAAGTGTATTATTAAATTAGTACATGAAGACATTAAGGTGAATGGTAGCATTTGGAAAAAATATCGCCATTATAGATGATGTGTCAAAAAACCTATTCATTTTTTTTTTTTTTGTTTTTCGTCATTTTGTTTATTGATTTAATACTATCCATCGTGGACAACCATTAAATTGTATAATTATAAACTTAGCTTATGTGTATTTCATGTATTGAGCTTAGTATAGTTGTTATTCTTAGAGAGAGTTAAATGGCTATGTTATTCCGTGACAGAAGGTCAAATGGCTATATTGTTCCATGGGAGATCCAGTGGGTGGGCTCTGCAGAGTCTTCTCCTTTGTTGGCTGTTGTCTAGCAGACAAATGGCTAGTGTGCTTGGATGGTTGTGTAATCGCTTGATATATCGTCTGCTGCTTTTGGCAATCTCGTCTTTTACCCAGGGGAACTTAAGAACATCGTGGATGGTGGCGTTATCATGATATATGTGTGCGTTTGTAGCGATGCGTAATGCTTTGTTTTCGAATGTTTGAATGATCCGGATATTGGACCTGCAGGCTGTACCCCAGAGCTGGATTCCATAGGTCCAGATCTGATGATCGCCTTGTAGGTCAGAATCTTGGAGGAGGTGGAAAGCCTTGATCTCCTGCCCATAAGCCAGTAGTAGGCTTTTAGTCGCTGCTCACACTGGTTTCGCTTTTTTATTAGGTGTGCTCTCCAGGTGAGTTTCCTGTCTAGCGTTATTCCCAGATATTTAGGATTGGGTTCTTCTGGTATTGTGACTCCGTCTAGTTGAACTGGTGGACATTTACCCGAGCGGAGTGCAAAGATAGTCGCAGTTGACTTGTCACCATTGACTGTAATGTTCCATCGCTTTTGCCAGTCGTTGACGAGGTTCAATTGCATCTGCATCAGTGAGCTAGCTTCGCCAGGTGATTCCGAGATGGTGAGAAATGCCGTGTCATCGGCGTACGTGGCAACGCGCACGTTTGGGTTTCCAGTGACGGGCAACTCAGCTGTGTACACGTTATAGAGCAGCGGACCCAGAACACTTCCTTGAGGGACGCCAGCATGAATGTGTTTGGTGTTGGACACTGTTTCCCCACATTTAACTCGGAATGTTCGGTTCTCCAGATATGAAGCCAGAAATAAGAAGCAGGCGTGTGGGAGGTTACCCTTGAGCTTTAGCAGGAGTCCAGGATGCCAAACTCTGTCAAAGGCTTGTTTGACATCGAGGAATACGGCGTAGCAATATTTTTTCTCCTCAAATGCGTCGAGGATAGTTTGAACAACTCTGTGGCATTGTTCCGGGGTTCCGTGACAGCGCCTGAAGCCAAATTGGTGATCCGGGATCAGACCGGCCTCGTCCAATACTGGCAAAACTCTACTCAAAAATACTCTTTCTAGTATCTTTGAGAGCGCTGGCAGTAAACTAATCGGGCGATAGGAGGCCAGATTATCTTCAGGTTTACTAGGCTTAGGTATCATTACTACTTGTGCACTTTTCCATTGCGTTGGGAAGTAGCCGATTTCCATGCATTTGTTATATATTTTGGAGATGAACGAGATGCTTCTTTGCGGTAGTAGCTTTAATGCCATTGCATTGATACCATCATCGCCTGGGGCTTTTTTGTTGTTTACCGCAGTTATGTATTCCGCTATCTCCTCTTCATGTACCGGTGGAATCGTTTCCGTTCCTTCGGGCGGTACACTTAGCTGGTGTGCAGTTTCGGATGCTTCGTCTGACGTGCACCTGCTGAAAGGGGTGAACACAGTTTCTAAGTGCTCGGCGAAGGCATTGGCTCTGTCAGTTTCTGTTCTACACCAACTGCCATCAGTTTTTCTTACTGGGTTGATTCTTTTCTGTGGCCTTTTAATGTGCTTGGTTACTTGCCACAGATTGTGTTGTGGGTCGTTAGGGGCAAGCTGCGTAAGAAAACAATCTAGGGTATCTTTTCTCAGAATCTTGAGTGTCTCTTTCAGTTCCTTGGTGATTCTATTTAGGACTGTCTTGTCCCTCGGGTTCCTGGACAGGAACCAGACCCGCCTCAGTCGCCTTTTTTCACCAAGCAGCTCGGCCACTTGTTGTGACCAGAGGTGAACGTCTTTTTTTTTTTAACTCTGGGCCGGCATGAGAGTCTTGGCGCCGCATGTGACGCCGCATTGTGGATATGAGCTGTTGGCTTTGTGACTGCCGCTTCGATGTCCTCCGGGCTATTTAGTGGGGGGCTGGGATTGGTGCAGTTGTCCAACCAGGTTTGATATTGCCAATATCAGTGGCTTTATATATAAGCTTCTTGCGGGCAGACTTCCTCATGGCTGCAGCAAATATAGAGATGGCTATGGCGCTGTGATCAGATAGGAGGTCCTCTACTTCTCTGACTTGGATTCTGCCAGTATCCAAACCACGAGTTATCGCGATGTCCAGGACGCACCTTATATGGGTCTGTAGGCCAGTATGTGTACTGTGGCAGTCGAGGTTTCTTAACCGGGTTTGCCTGAACAGGGCGTAGCCTTTAGGGTTATTTGTTCTGGAGCCCCACCAGGTGTGCTTGGCGTTGAAGTCTCCGCCTATTAGAAACCTTGTGCCTAGGCTGTCCATTAGCGTCCCGAATTCTTCGTCCCTAGCATTGTGCTTGGGGGGCAGTAGGCAGCGGCTATTGTGACGTCTCTCAGCGTGGTACTCACTCTTATTTTTGCGCATTGGATCCACTCCTCCAGAGTTGGGGGCAGGATCTCATAACTTATGTTGCTACGAATTAGAATGGCAGCTCCGCCGCGGGCTCTCCCGTTGGGGTGATTGGCTGAGATCAGGTCGTAGCCTCGTAGGCAGAAGTAAGATCTTTCAGAGAAATGGGTTTCAGATATGAGGAGAATTTCGGTATTGTTGGTCTTGCAGTAAAGCTCAACCTCAGGCCTGTTTTTGCACAGGCCGTTAGCATTCCAGATCGTGATCTCTAAACCTTCTTGCATAATGTGGAGCAAACAGTTTCCAGCATCTGTGTCATTTGACCTAGTATTTTATCCATCATTTTTTCAAACATGACCTCTAGCCTTGTCACTATCGCATTAAGTTGATTGTCCGGCTGTGAATCCTGGCAGGGAGCTTGATTTGCCTCGTAGGTGCTCTTTGCAGCCTTAGCAAAACTAATGTTTGCATTCACTTTGCTGGAGTTTAGTGGTAGTCCATCTCTTGGAGCTGTCTGTCTGTTTGCCGTTAAGAGGCTCTTTGCCTTCTTATAAGCTGGGCATCCTTTGTATGAGGCCACATGGGGACCCTGGTAGTGCAGGCAGAAGGCCGGGTCACTGCTCTTCTTTGAGCATTTCGACGTGGAGTGTCCGCCTCCACATTTCACACATCTATGTTCCAGGTGACAGTATCTTTGAGTGTGTCCGTATCCTTGGCAGCGATAGCATTGGGGGACATCGTTAAACTTCAGTGGAGGCTCGACTGTAACCACAGAGCAGCAAAGCCTTTGGATTTTGTATGCGTCTTTGTTATTTTTCGCCGGCTCGAGATTTACGAAGAATATGTTTAGGGGTTTTTTTGTGCTTTTTTGTGTGAGGTTATAAAGGTCTCTTACTTCGTGCCCGTAGTTGCTTAAACCTTCCTTGATCTCGACCAGCTCAGTAGAGTGGTGCAGGCCCTTGACCACTATCCGGTAGGCTCTTTCGTCTCTGGGCTGAAAGGTCTGATACCGTTTGTTGTTTTCATTGAGAAATGCCTTAAGTGCAGTGAAGCTAGCTTTATCTGGCGTCATTACTCTAATGTTGTTGTTTTTAGTGGCTTTATATGTAAATTCTACTGCTTTGCCAAGGGCGCCAGTTATGGCATTGGTAAGCGCTTTGATATTGGTCACGTCTGGAATAAAAATTGGTGGTGGCCTGATCGTCTTAGGTTCTTTAGCAGGCTCCTTATTTGGTTGGCCCTTAGCTAGTCCTATGACTTCAGTGGAGTCATCGCTGGCCGAAGATTCTTCGTCGTCTTCATCTGTAGAGAGTGAAGCAAATCTGTTACTTGTTAGATTTTCTCTAGCAGCTTTGCTGGTGCTTGGTCCGTCAGGTAGGTGTACGCGGGAAGGCTGTTTGCGCTGTTTGCGGATGGGCTTCCTCCTTATTTCTCCAGGTTCACTAGTGCAACTCGAAAACTCAGAGTCAGGGTTGCTAGCTCTGATGTTGGTCTTCTTCCTCTTGGTGCTGCTAGTTTTGATGAGCTGTGTAGCACGTGGCTCGGCTTGCCAGTCCATCTTGTCCATCTGGTTGGGGAGGGGTACGGGGGAGCGGGAGCAAGCAAGCTGCCCGTCTGGCGAGCGTAAGCAGCGAGTGCTAGTCTGTGTTATTGTTTGTTTTTGTATTCTAATTGTCGTGTGTGTGTTGAAATAACGCGCACAAGCGTGTGCGTGTGTAAGTATTAGTGCGCCGTTATTTGCGCACGGTACGCAAGCTGAAAGAGCGCAGTAACGGTTGCAGCGACCAATCAGAGCGCAGCTGGCCTGAAAATTTCGCCGCAACTAACTGTTGTTTATGTTGCTTGTGTGTTTGGAATGCTTCGCAGCGGTCCTCAGGCACGTCTTTACTCAACGAGTGTTCGATCGCGACTAAAAGAAAAAAACCTATTCATGGTGAGCAGTGTGTGCTCATCACATTATACGCTGAAAGCGTATAATTTTAAAAGTTTGTCATATACTCGTTATTTGAGTTAGATATCGTTATTTGTTATGTTGTATAACATTTGGCTTACGATATTAAGAAAAAAAGATAATTGTGAAACTTTCAAGCCAAGATGTGTTGTTTGTAATAATTTTATTGTTACTACATCGTGTAAACAAATAGGTTTCCTTTTATCGTAAAATTTAACAATTGCATCCAGTGGAAATTCGATTCATACAGATGTATGGACGATTAGTACGCTGGAAAAAAAGTTTCTAAAATTTTTGTAATTATTTTAAATATTTGTCATAAATGAAACTTTAACATTTTACATACTATTTAATATAGTATGTGACTTGTTTTACTTAATATATTTTTATCGGATAATTATGTTTGTAAGTTATGCATACATAATTTATACATATAAATAAATTATCAAGTTTGTCATCAAAATTAAAGTGTTTATTCCATTATGGTATTAAGCAATGTGTGATAAAATATATATTAAGTAAGTGTACATATAAAGATATTTTTGAATGAATTGTATATATTTTCATATAGATATAATATGTGGTGAATCTTAAAAAATGTGAAACGTAAATTAACGAACATGAAATGCTATGTAACAATGGCCATATTCGTTTATATTTAACATTAATATCTATAGTATATTTTTTATTCAAAAATATATTAAGTTGTAATGTAAACACATTTTGTAAATATGTATGTATATTTTGTACATACAAATTATAAAAACATTATTCTGGTTGATCCTGCCAGTAGTTATATGTTTGTCTCAAAAATTAAGCCATGCATGTCTAAGTACACACGAATTAACAGTGAAACTGCAAAAGGCTCATTATATCAGTTATGGTTCCTTAGATCGTTAACAGTTACTTGGATAACTGTGGTAATTCTAGAGCTAAAACATGCAATTAAAACACGGACCTTTTGGAACGTGTGCTTTTATTAGGCTAAAACCAAGCGATCGCAAGATCGTTTTATTGGTTGAACTCTAGATAAAATGCAGATCGTATGGTCTTGTACCGACGACAGATCTTTCAAATGTCTGCCCTATCAACTTTTGATGGTAGTATCTAGGACTACCATGGTTGCAACGGGTAACGGGGAATCAGGGTTCGATTCCGGAGAGGGAGCCTGAGAAACGGCTACCACATCTAAGGAAGGCAGCAGGCGCGTAAATTACCCACTCCCAGCTCGGGGAGGTAGTGACGAAAAATAACAATACAGGACTCATATCCGAGGCCCTGTAATTGGAATGAGTACACTTTAAATCATTTAACAAGGACCTATTGGAGGGCAAGTCTGGTGCCAGCAGCCGCGGTAATTCCAGCTCCAATAGCGTATATTAAAGTTGTTGCGGTTAAAACGTTCGTAGTGGAACGTGTGCTTCATACGGGTAGTACAACTTACAATTGTAGTTAGTACTATACCTTTATGTATGTAAGCGTATTACCGGTGGAGCTCTTATATATAATTAAATACTTGTATTTTTTTTTATATTCCTCCTATTTAAAAACCTGCATTAGTGCTCTTCATCGAGTGTTATTGTGGGCCGGTACAATTACTTTGAACAAATAAGAGTGCTTAAAGCAGGCTTCAAATGCCTGAATATTCTGTGCATGGGATAATGAAATAAGACCTCTGTTCTGCTTTCATTGGTTTTCAGATCAAGAGGTAATGATTAATAGAAGCAGTTTGGGGGCATTAGTATTACGACGCGAGAGGTGAAATTCTTGGACCGTCGTAAGACTAACTTAAGCGAAAGCATTTGCCAAAGATGTTTTCATTAATCAAGAACGAAAGTTAGAGGTTCGAAGGCGATCAGATACCGCCCTAGTTCTAACCATAAACTATGCCAGCTACCAATTGGGTGTAGCTACTTTTATGGCTCTCTCAGTCGCTTCCCGGGAAACCAAAGCTTTTGGGCTCCGGGGGAAGTATGGTTGCAAAGCTGAAACTTAAAGGAATTGACGGAAGGGCACCACCAGGAGTGGAGCCTGCGGCTTAATTTGACTCAACACGGGAAAACTTACCAGGTCCGAATATAAGTGTGTAAGACAGATTGATAGCTCTTTCTCGAATCTATGGGTGGTGGTGCATGGCCGTTCTTAGTTCGTGGAGTGATTTGTCTGGTTAATTCCGATAACGAACGAGACTCAAATATATTAAATAGATATCTTCAGGATTATGGTGTTGAAGCTTATATAGCCTTCATTCATAGTGGCAGTAAAATGTTTATTGTGTTTGAATGTGTTTATATAAGTGGAGCCGTACCTGTTGGTTTGTCCCATTATAAGGACACTAGCTTCTTAAATGGACAAATTGCATCTCGCAATAATGAGATTGAGCAATAACAGGTCTGTGATGCCCTTAGATGTCCTGGGCTGCACGCGCGCTACAATGAAAGTATCAACGTGTATTTCCTAGACCGAGAGGTCCGGGTAAACCGCTGAACCACTTTCATGCTTGGGATTGTGAACTGAAACTGTTCACATGAACTTGGAATTCCCAGTAAGTGTGAGTCATTAACTCGCATTGATTACGTCCCTGGCCTTTGTACACACCGCCCGGCGCTACTACCGATTGAATTATTTAGTGAGGTCTCCGGACGTGATCACTGTGACGCCTTGTGTGTTGCGGTTGTTTCGCAAAAGTTGACCGAACTTGATTATTTAGAGGAAGTAAAAGTCGTAACAAGGTTTCCGTAGGTGAACCTGCGGAAGGATCATTATTGTATAATGTCCATTTCCGTTAATAAAAACAATTTTATATATAGAAATATATAAAATTTTTCTGAATATAAATGAATAATCATTTAAAAACATATACACATACTTATTCCCAATTAATATATATTTATATAATATCTGTCATTTTCAATTTGGGATTTGTCTGTGTTTATGCGTTTTAATGATGAAAAACTTGCGTGTATATGTACCATAATATACATGCGTTGCACAGATGTATTGTTCATTATTATATGCGCATACATTATATAAACGCAACAACCTAAATTTTATGTGTTGTACCTGTTTTCAGGTTAATGCTTTGCATATTTCTATAAAAATATTTAATTCTTGTATCTATATAAAAATTTTATTCATACCATATTTTTAAAGTATATGTAAAACTAAGACATTTCGCAACACAATTTAGGTATAAACAATTTTATTGAAGGAATTGATATATGCCAGTAAAATGGTGTATTTTTAATTTCTTTCAATAAAAACATTTGTGATGTAATGAAATAAACCAATATAAATTATCACTCTAAGCGGTGGATCACACGGCTCATGGGTCGATGGAGAACGCAGCAAACTGTGCGTCATCGTGTGAACTGCAGGACACATGAACATCGACATTTTGAACGCATATCGCAGTCCATGCTGTTTTGTACTTTAATTCATTTTATAGTGCTGCTTGGACTACATATGGTTGAGGGTTGTAAGACTTTGCTAATTAAGTTGTTTAAAATTTTTCGAAGTTTTAAGCATATGGTATATTATTGGATAGATTATGTGTGTCCCTGATATACATAAATTATTTATAATATTAATATATATATGGATGTACTACTCATTGTATATTTTGTATGAGAAAACTGAAGAATTATATTTTCTTTTTTCAAATCAAATAATACTGAGGAATGTCTAGCATAAAAGAAAAATATATTTTTCCTTAATCTAGAATTGCCTCTTATTAATGATGTGTGATAAAAGAATTGTTGTAAAATTTATGGAACTTCAGAACAAAAGTATTATCCTTTATATGGAACAATAAATAATGTTCAATTAACATTGTTTTATACAACCTCAACTCATATGGGACTACCCCCTGAATTTAAGCATATTAATTAGGGGAGGAAAAGAAACTAACAAGGATTTTCTTAGTAGCGGCGAGGGAAAAGAAATCAGTTCAGCACTAAGTCACTTTGTCTATATAGCAAATGTGAGATTCACGGTACGGAACATCAACATTCTAGTATGCGAAGTTAACGATTTAAGTCCTTCTTAAATGAGGCCATTTACCCAAAGAGGGTACCAGGCCCGTATAACGTTAATGATTACTAGATGGTGTTTCCAAAGAGTCGTGTTGCTTGATAGTGCAGCACTAAGTGGGTGGTAAACTCCATCTAAAACTAAATATAACCATGAGACCGATAGTAAACAAGTACCGTGAGGGAAAGTTGAAAATAACTCTGAATAGAGAGTTAAATAGTACGTGAAACTGCTTAGAGGTTATGCCCGATGAAGCTGAATATCCAGTATGGAAAATTCATCATTAGAATTGTAATATTAATATTGCAATATTATAATAATAGTGTGCATTTTTTCCATATAAGGACATTGTAATCTATTAGCATAAATATTTATCATAAAATTATGTCTGATTGCTTATTTGAATTATATGCTTGGCATTTTAACATAAAATAAAACATATAAATTTGATAAAGTGCTGATAGATTCATATGATTACAGTGCGTTAATTTTTCGGAATTATATAATGGTATAATTATCATTGATATTTGTGTTTATTATATGCATTTGTATGATTAACAATGCGAAAGATTCAGGATACCAAGCGGCAGTTTTGGCAGGATTTTTGTAGTGAGCATGTATTGTAAATTCGGGGATCCCCTCGAACCATACATTGCTTACTTGGATGAGGTGCTACTACTGGTTAGTAGCGTACCAATCATCCTTGGTCTTGATGCGAATGCATCATCCCTCATGTGGTTCAGCAAGGTATCCAGACATTCGTCTGGGTATTCGAACCACACACGGGGTGAGATGCTAACCGAGTGGGCCGTGTCCCAGGATGTTCGGGTCGTTAACGAACCCAGTGAGTGGTATACGTTTGCGGGTCCGGTGGGTCAGAGTGACATTGATGTTACTCTAGTGAATGCGGTGGCAATGAGTATGTATGCTTTTCATTGGTGTGTACTAGGTGGGCTTGGTGTGAGTGACCACAATCCGATTGAGATTGTTGTCACACACACTATTACGAGGAACGAAAGTGTTGGGGGTAATCGCTGGCGCACTTGTAGTGTGAATTGGTCCCTTCATGGGCTCATTGTGCAGGAGGCGGCAACGCAAGTTCCGCTTAATGCATTTAATGATTTGAATGTGGATGAGCAGGTCGTATGTGTGAATGGGTGGATAACTGGTGCGAATGATCGCATGTTTGAGAGGCACCGTAAGGTCAACCTTAAGCATGTGAAGTAGTGGACGAATCAGTTAAGCACCAAGCGGCGGATAGTCCGGTCTATGCGGAAGCGATTCCAAAGGGCCAGAGCTACCAATGCGGATGGTGCAGCCCAACTCAGGATTGAATATAGTCGGTGTATGAATGAGTACAAGCAAATGCATGTAAAGGTGAAAGAAGATGAATGGCGCTCTTTCCTGGAGCGCAATAAGGATGACCCCTGGGGTCGTGCTTATAAAATAGTTCGAGGTAGAGGCAGGGAAACGGATGTAAGTAGCCTCCGTGTTGGTAACGTTCAGTTAACGGCATGGAGGGATTGCATGAATGTCTTGTTGAATGAATTCTTCCCCAGAGCGGATCATCAGGACTCACCACCTAGTGTGGTTAGGCCTGTTGATCCGCTTCTGGATAGTGAGTTGGAGGTGGCTTTCTCGAGGTTAAAGTCGAGGAAGTCCCCTGGTATGGATGGATTCACTGGAGAAATGTGTAAAAGTGTCTGGAAGTCAATTCCAGAGTATATGAATGCGATGTATGCGAAGTGTCTGAATGAGGGTTATTTCCCCACTGAATGGAAGTGTGCGAGAGTGATAGTGCTCCTGAAGTCGCCTGACAGGATCAGGAGCAATCCTAGATCTTTTCGGGGCATCAGTCTTCTTCCGGTTCTTGGAAAAGTTCTGGAAAGCATTATGGTAGAAAGGCTTCAGGAGAGAATGAGTGACCAAATGTCTGACAGGCAATTTGGTTTTAGGCAGGGCAGATGTGTTGAGGACGCGTGGAGGTATGTTAGTGACTCTGTTGAGGCTAGCAGCTCCACGTATGTCTTGGGCATCTTTGTTGATTTTAAAGGTGCTTTCGACTACCTGAGTTGGGCGAGTGTTTTGAGAAGGTTGGATGAATGCGGGTGTCGAGAATTAGCTCTCTGGAAGAGCTATTTCTCTGGCAGACGTGCGTGTACTGTAGGGCGGTGTGAATGTGTGAGCGTAAATGTTGTTCGTGGCTGCCCGCAGGGATCTATCTGTGGCCCATTCATTTGGAACTTCATGATGGACCCCTTGCTGGTGCAGCTTGAGCAGATGTGTAAATGTTGTGCGTATGCGGACGATCTGCTCATCTTGATTGAGGGTCGGTCGCGTCTTGAGATCGAGACGAATGCGGGTATGTGCTTGCGCACTGTGTATGAGTGGGGTGAAAGTGTTGGGGTCAGTCTTGCAATGGACAAGACTAGTCGGCCACCCATTGTCAGACTGAATGGAGTGAATGTGAGGTATGCGTCTGAGGTGAAATACCTCGGCATAACCTTCGGCGAGAGGATGTGTTTCACTCCTCATATCGCTGGTCTCAAGGCCCGGCTACTTGGTTTGGTGGGGCAAGTGCGTCGTATTTTGAGGTCTGACTGGGGCCTAAGCAGACGTGCTGTCCGCACCATCTATGAGGGTCTGTTTGTTGCATGTGCAGCATATGGATCGTCTGTATGGTGCAAGGCGGTCACGACTGTGGTCGGCAGAAAGAAAGTGCTGGCTTGCTGGCTTGCCGCACTGTCTCTACGGAGGCAATGCAGGTACTGTTAGGAGTAGCCCCTCTTGACTTGGAGACCAGGCGTCGAGCCTTGATGTACAGGATCAAGAGGCGGCTGCCATTGCTGCAGAATGATTGGCTAGCGGGTAGGGATGTGGAGAGTTTAGGGCTTAGTGAATGCAAGAGATTGGTGAAAGAGTGTGTTTTGTCTGACTGGCAAGTCAGATGGGACACTAGCGTGAATGGGCGTGTCACTCATCGGTTTATACGGGAGGTTACATTTGCCGGCAGCCGACCAGACTTTGGGTTCGGCCTGAGTCTTGGATTCCTGTTTACTGGTCACGGTTCCCTCAATGCATTCCTGCGTTCGAGGAACCTTTATGACAGTCCAGAATGCCGTTGTGGCTCGGCTGCTGAGACATGGGAGCATGTTCTCTGTGAGTGCACAAGGTATGCAGATCTTCGAGATCTGAGGAGGATAGGTATAAGTGAGGTTAGTGGCGGGTTTGACGTAAGTCAATCACTCTCCACTTGTGATAGGGTTAGAAGAATGAGTGAGTTTGCTAGAGCTGCATTTTCCAGGCGACGTTTGCAATTGCAGGAAGGAATTGTATGAATGATGATGGATGGTAGATGTGGGAATGTGGGGGTACGAATGTGGGGGTGTGTCTGAATGGTAATTTTGTTGAACATTGTGTTGTGTTGGGGCTACCAACCCTTAACTGTTTTGGAGTTTAAATTGCAAGTGCCCTTCTGGTACGAGGCCTGACCAGAGGCTTTTAATCTGGTACCACGGGTAACCAGGAGCCCACGGAACTTGTTCCGTCCTGGTTAGTTGGTGCGGCCCTTCGGGGAGTATCGTGGTGGTTGTGGTTTAACACCCAAATGCGGGTAGAGCATCGCTCGACGTGGAGTTGCGTCATACAACCGGGTTCCGTGACCCAGATTACGGAAGAGGCTTAGGTAGTCCTCGTGCCAAACCAAGGTAGAAGTCACAACCAAACAGTCGTGTCTTTAATTGGTACCTGCGGAATTGATGTTCCAAGGGGGCGGTGATTGACGCTTGAATTAATCCTATACTAGGAACCGTGAGATTAAGCCATCGCGGCAGGTGCTCACGTTAAGCCCACTGACTTTCATGTCCCTATCTACTCAGTTCGTTTCAGACAGTCGTTGGGAACAGACGTGTTTATTTCATCGCTCGTTTCGCAAACAATTTTAAGATAACGGTGCTTTCAAGCAACGGTATCTTGTTTACATTTTGTGCGCTTATCAGCAATAAAGTTTTAATGCTTTGTTTACGTCGTTGCTGCGTGAGCAACAGGCGTTCGTGTGTGTGTGTGAAACCGCCAGCTTCTACGTGTGTGTGTGTGTGTGCGCGCTATTTATATATTAAATAGATAAGCGCACACCTGCGGGCGATGCCGCCACGCAAAAATAAGCCCGCTGAGAAGGGGACTTTTGAAAATTGTAGGATGACGTCGGAAGATGAGGTGACCTTGTCGGAGTCGTCATCGAACAGCGAGGTAAGGCGGAGGAGCAAGCAGCGCCTGAGGAAGGCAACTTCGGAAAGCGCTGTCAGCTCAGTTGGTGCGCGTGAGGGGAGCGCTGTTCCCGCGGGAGCCGAAGATGGCTCGCCCGGAGCAGCGGGTGCAAGTGTGGAGGAGCGTGTTTTTGCCGTTCCTCATGCCGTGAGCGTTTTGAATGTGTCCGAACCTGCCGTGGAGGGGCCGTTGACAAGTGCGGCGGCTTTGAGGAAGCGGAAAGGAACAGCTGTCGAGCAGATGAAGGGGATAACGGGAGCTTTATTGCAGCTTGCACTTAAGGAGAGAGCCACGGGGTCGCTCATTTGCAAGTTAGTTGATTATACAGGGCAGTATGAGCAGCTCCTGTTCGCGCTTGTGGCGCAGAATGAGCGGCTGCAGGGGCGCTTGGAGGCCGTTTGCGGGGGTGCAGGCGTTTCGCTCGGGGCGCGGGCTTCGTCGGTGAACGCCGCCAGAGGGGGTCCCAGGTCGGCAGTGCCGTCTACCCCGGAGATGCTTCGGCCAGTTGAGACCTGGTCCTTGGTTGTGCGCAGCAAGGCTGCTGGCAAAACCGCTAAGGACGTGGTTGAGCAGGTGGTGAAGGAGGTAGGTCCCTCTCTTGGTGTGCGGATACATGAGGTGAAACCTCTAAGGGATGGAGGTGCGTTAATTCGGACTCCATCGGTCGCCGAGCGTGAGAAAATTGTGGAGAACACAAAGTTCAACGAGGTGGGATTGGAAGTGTGTGTGAATGATAAATTAGGGCCGAAAGTTGTGGTTCAGGGCGTTCACTCGCAGATCACCCCTGACGAGTTCATGGGTGACCTTTACGAGATGAACTTAAAGGAGAAAATGTCACTTGAAGCCTTTAAGAAAGGTGTCCGGATGACAAGTAAGCCATGGGCGGCGGGAGGTAATGTAGCAGTTAATATCGTCCTCGAGGGTGCTGTGGTGGCCATGCAGTCCCTTTTAGAAATCGGACGCTGCTACATAAAATGGTTTTCGTTTAGAGTGAGAAGTTTTGACCTGGTACCGGGATGCTACCGCTGCCTTGGCTTCGACCATAAGGTGGCGGAGTGCAGAGCCAAAGAGGACGTTTGCCGTCGCTGCGGCCAGATGGGTTACCGCGTGGCTCAGTGCAGCAATGCACTGAATTGCCGCAATTGCTCCTTTAAGGGGAAGCCGTCGGGACATCTGATGATGTCTCTAGCCTGTCCCATATACGGGGCGATTGTTGCGCGGGCGAATGCTAGACATTAAAATGTCTAGCAGATTACTTCAGCTGAATTGTCAAAGGTCGTATGTAGCTATGTGTGATGTGGGGGCTATGATGTGTGAAAGGGGCAGCGTCGTTGCACTGCTGCAGGAACCCTACGCGACCGGAGGTTGCGTAAGGGGATTGCCCGCATGTATGCGAGTATTCCCTGACAGCAGGGCTAACTCCGCTGTCATTGTGAATGATGTCAGTATTGAATGCACTTTGGTGAGTTCAACTGACTGGGGGGTGTGTGTGAGTTTAAGCGGCAGTTTTGGCAGGATTTTTGTAGTGAGCATGTATTGTAAGTTCGGGGATCCCCTCGAACCATACATTGCTTAATTGGATGAGGTGCTACTACTGGTTAGTAGCGTACCAGTCATCCTTGGTCTTGATGCGAATGCATCATCCCCCATGTGGTTCAGCAAGGTATCCAGACATTCGTCTGGGTATTCGAACCACACACGGGGTGAGATGCTAGCCGAATGGGCCGTGTCCCAGGATGTTCGGGTCGTTAACGAACCCAGTGAGTGGTATACGTTTGCGGGTCCGGTGGGTCAGAGTGACATTGATGTTACTCTAGTGAATGCGGTGGCAATGAGTATGTATGCTTTTCATTGGTGTGTACTAGGTGGGCTTGGTGTGAGTGACCACAATCCGATTGAGATTGTTGTCACACACACTATTACGAGGAACGAAAGTGTTGGGGGTAATCGCTGGCGCACTTGTAGTGTGAATTGGTCCCTTCATGGGCTCATTGTGCAGGAGGCGGCAACGCAAGTTCCGCTTAATGCATTTAATGATTTGAATGTGGATGAGCAGGTCGTATGTGTGAATGGGTGGATAACTGGTGCGAATGATCGCATGTTTGAGAGGCACCGTAAGGTCAACCTTAAGCATGTGAAGTGGTGGACGAATCAGTTAAGCACCAAGCGGCGGATAGTCCGGTCTATGCGGAAGCGATTCCAAAGGGCCAGAGCTACCAATGCGGATGGTGCAGCCCAACTCAGGATTGAATATAGTCGGTGTATGAATGAGTACAAGCAAATGCATGTAAAGGTGAAAGAAGATGAATGGCGCTCTTTCCTGGAGCGCAATAAGGATGACCCCTGGGGTCGTGCTTATAAAATAGTTCGAGGTAGAGGCAGGGAAACGGATGTAAGTAGCCTCCGTGTTGGTAACGTTCAGTTAACGGCATGGAGGGATTGCATGAATGTCTTGTTGAATGAATTCTTCCCCAGAGCGGATCATCAGGACTCACCACCTAGTGTGGTTAGGCCTGTTGATCCGCTTCTGGATAGTGAGTTGGAGGTGGCTTTCTCGAGGTTAAAGTCGAGGAAGTCCCTGGTATGGATGGATTCACTGGAGAAATGTGTAAAAGTGTCTGGAAGTCAATTCCAGAGTATATGAATGCGATGTATGCGAAGTGTCTGAATGAGGGTTATTTCCCCAGTGAATGGAAGTGTGCGAGAGTGATAGTGCTCCTGAAGTCGCCTGACAGGATCAGGAGCAATCCTAGATCTTTTCGGGGCATCAGTCTTCTTCCGGTTCTTGGAAAAGTTCTGGAAAAGATAATGGTAGAAAGGCTTCAGGGGAGAATGAGTGACCAAATGTCTGACAGGCAATTTGGTTTTAGGCAGGGCAGATGTGTTGAGGATGCGTGGAGGTATGTTAGTGACTCTGTTGAGGCTAGCAGCTCCACGTATGTCTTGGGCATCTTTGTTGATTTTAAAGGTGCTTTCGACTACCTGAGTTGGGCGAGTGTTTTGAGAAGGTTGGATGAATGCGGGTGCCGAGAATTAGCTCTCTGGTAGAGCTATTTCTCTGGCAGACGTGCGTGTGCTGTAGGGCGGTGTGAATGTGTGAGCGTAAATGTTGTTCGTGGCTGCCCGCAGGGATCTATCTGTGGCCCATTCATTTGGAACCTCATGATGGACCCCTTGCTGGTGCAGCTTGAGCAGATGTGTAAATGTTGTGCGTATGCGGACGATCTGCTCATCTTGATTGAGGGTCGGTCGCGTCTTGAGATCGAGACGAATGCGGGTATGTGCTTGCGCACTGTGTATGAGTGGGGTGAAAGTGTTGGGGTCAGTCTTGCAATGGACAAGACAGTGTCAATGCTGCTCAAGGGCAGATTGGCAACTAGTCGGCCACCCATTGTCAGACTGAATGGAGTGAATGTGAGGTATGCGTCTGAGGTGAAGACGGCATAGCCTTTGGCGAGAGGATGTGTTTCACTCCTCATATCGTTGGTCTCAAGGCCCGGCTACTTGGTTTGGTGGGGCAAGTGCTTCGTATTTTAAGGTCTGACTGGGCCCTAAGCAGACGTGCTGTCCGCACCATCTATGAGGGTCTGTTTGTTGTATGTGCAGCATATGGATCGTCTGTATGGTGCAAGGCGGTCACGACTGTGGTCGGCAGAAAGAAAGTGCTGGCTTGCCAGAGAGTGCTTCTGTTAGGTTGTTTGCCTGTGTGCCGCACTGTCTCTACGGAGGCAATGCAGGTACTGTTAGGAGTAGCCCCTTTTGACTTGGAGATCAGGCGTCGAGCCTTGATGTACAGGATCAAGAGGCGGCTGCCATTGCTGCAGAATGATTGGCTAGCGGGTAGGGATGTGGAGAGTTTAGGGCTTAGTGAATGCAAGAGATTGGTGAAAGAGTGTGTTTTGTCTGACTGGCAAGTCAGATGGGACACTAGCGTGAATGGGCGTGTCACTCATCGGTTTATACGGGAGGTTACATTTGCCGGCAGCCGACCAGACTTTGGGTTCGGCCTGAGTCTTGGATTCCTGTTGACTGGTCACGGTTCCCTCAATGCATTTCTGCATTCGAGGAACCTTTATGACAGTCCAGAATGCCGTTGTGGCTCGGCTGCTGAGACATGGGAGCATGTTCTCTGTGAGTGCACAAGGTATGCAGATTTTCGAGATCTGAGGGGGATGGGTATAAGTGAGGTTAGTGGCGGGTTTGACGTAAGTCAATCACTCTCCACTTGTGATAGGGTTATAAGAATGAGTGAGTTTGCTAGAGCTGCATTTTCCAGGCGACGTTTGCAATTGCAGGAAGGAATTGTATGAGTGATGATGGATGGTAGTTGTGGGGGTACGAACGTGGGGGTGTGTCTGAATGGTAAATTTTGTTGAACATTGTGTTGTGTTGGGGCTACCAACCCTTAACTGTTTTGGAGTTTAAATTGGAAGTGCCCTTCTGGTACGAGGCCTGACCAGAGGCTTTTAATCTGGTACCACGGGTAACCAGGAGCCCACGGAACTTGTTCCGTCCTGGTAGGTTGGTGCGGCCCTTCGGGGAGTTTCGTGGTGGTTGTGGTTTAACACCCAAATGCGGGTAGAGCATCGCTCGACGTGGAGTTGCGTCATACAACCGGGTTCCGTGACCCAGATTACGGAAGAGGCTTAGGTAGTCCTCGTGCCAAACCAAGGTAGAAGTCACAACCAAACAGTCGTGTCTTTAATTGGTACCTGCGGAATTGATGTTCTAAGGGGGCGGTGATTGACGCTTGAATTAATCCTATACTAGGAGCCGTGAGATTAAGCCATCGCGGCAGGTGCTCACGTTAAGCCCACTGACTTTCATGTCCCTTTCTACTATCTAGCGAAACCACAGCCAAGGGAACGGGCTTGGAATAATTAGCGGGGAAAGAAGACCCTCTTGAGCTTGACTCTAATCGGGCAGTGTAAGGAGACATAAGAGGTGTAGAATAAGTGGGAGATATTAGACTTCGGTTTGGTATCGACAATGAAATACCACTGCTCTTATTGTTTCCTTACTTACTTGATTAAATGGAACGTGTATCATTTCCTAGCCATTATACGGATATAATTATTATGTCTTATGGTATTGGGTTTTGATGCAAGCTTCTTGATCAAAGTATCACGAGTTTGTTACATAATCGCAAACACATTCTTTAATGAGAGAATGCATTTATGTATTATTGATTTAAAAATTTGGTATAACTCCAATTACTCAGGTATGATCCAATTCAGGGGCATTGCCAGGTAGGGAGTTTGACTGGGGCGGTACATCTCTCAAATAATAACGAAGGTGTCCCAAGCTCAGTGCGGACAGAAACCACACATAGAGCAAAAGGGAAAATGCTGACTTGATCTCGGTGTTCAGTACACACAGGGACAGCAAAAGCTCGGCCTATCGTTCCTTTTGGTTTAAAGAGTTTTTAACAAGAGGTGTCAGAAAAGTTACCATAGGGATAACTGGCTTGTGGCGGCCAAGCGTTCATAGCGACGTCGCTTTTTGATCCTTCGATGTCGGCTCTTCCTATCATTGTGACGCAAAATTCACCAAGCGTTGGATTGTTCACCCATGCAAGGGAACGTGAGCTGGGTTTAGACCGTCGTGAGACGGTTAGTTTTACCCTACTAATGACAAAACGTTGTTGCGACAGCATTCCTGCGTAGTACGAGAGGAACCGCAGGTACGAACCAATAGCACAATACTTGTTCGAGCGAACAGTGGTATGACGCTACGTCCGTTGGATTATGCCTGAACGCCTCTAAGGTCGTATCCGTGCTGGACTGCAATGATAAATAAGGGGCAATTTGCATTGTATGGCTTCTAAGCCATTAAAAGTTTTTAATTTGTTTTATTAACGACAATGGATGTGATGCCAATGTTATTTATAACATAGTAAATTGGGAGGATCTTCGATCACCTGATGCCGCGCTAGTTATATTTTAAAACATTATTTAATACAATGTCAAAGCCTAGAATCAATTGTAAACGACTTTTGTAACAGGCAAGGTGTTGTAAGTGGTTGAGCAGCTGCCATACTGCGATCCACTGAAGCTTATCCTTTGCTTGATGATTCGAAAAACAAGTAACACTAGACGAACATAATTCGTATAATTGGGTTATACATTCGCTTAAAATATATTATCAATTTATAATTGTTATATATTTATTGATGTTTGTATGCCTACTCTACGAAATTTGTTCATCTACGTTGCTTTCAATTAATTTTTATATGTAGCATAGTACAATATATATATATATTCAATACTTAAAACAATATTGATATATATATATTTATGAAAATATGCAATTTGACGGATGGAATATATAAAAATATATACACACAATATCTATATTGAAACTTCAATAATTATTGAGGAGAGCATATAGCATAGAATAATATGTATAGTGACATATTCACAACAACAGCATTTTGAACCACTGTTATTCATAAGCTAATTGCATGGCATAACTCATTGTGTGTTTACAAACTGAATAATCATAACAATAACATGCCTTCTGCATCCGAATTCAAATAACGCTAACAGCAGTAAAAATCCTAAGAGCAGAATGCCTTCTGCAGCCAAGCTCACATATTTTTAACAATCATTTATAAACAAAAACTGACCAACAGAAGGGCGCTAGCATAAACAAGCTGCAGCCGCTGTCCCTTTGCAAAAAGTCACGTACTCCAATTATTATTTAGCTTCAAATATAGCGTAAGCCAATTTTGTTAGCTCAGTCTTACTCCAGATATTCAACATAATAAACCGATACAGATTCACGGTCGGGAAATATAGTTTTTTATTTCCCAACTTATAACTACGTTATTCGCGCAGCCGGTAGGAACGCATTTTGTGAAAAGAAATAAATTAAAGTTCGTGAGTGATACGATCAATTAAAGCGAGGCTTATCCATACAACTGGTGTCTTCTCTGATCAACAAGTGTAATTGTGCACAGTATTACAACTAAATCGAATATATTTCAACTCCAAAATTCGCTATTCGCAAAAGAACTTAACGTGTGAAAACAATTCAAGCAACGTATAAATCCAATTCGGTCGTTGCAACAAAGTGAATTTCGTGACACAAACAAAAAAACAAATAAAAAAAAAAAAAAATGGAGCAACCCGAAGGCTCTCATGTGGCTGCACTTGCAGCAATGAATAAAATAAACTACCAAAATTTAAACCAATTGCTTCAACAAATACGGAACGTGCCAGCCTTTGAGGGAGACCCTATAACCCTGGGTCCATTTATCAGAAGGATGGATTACCTGCTTCAACTGTACTCTACTCACAATGAACGACAACAATGCATCATATTCGGGGCGATTGAGCTCCAGATATCCGGAGATGCCCAGAAGGTTCCTAGAATGCTGCAAATCAACAACTGGTCCCAACTGAGGGAAGCCTTAATCTCCGAATACAAGGCGCAAACACCCGTGGAAGAACTACTGCGAAGACTATATAATACCAATTATCAAGGTAATTTACGTACATTTTGTAGTGAGGTAGAGGCTAAGATAATAATTATAACTGACAAGTTAGAATTAGAAGGGAATTTAGATAATTCCAGATTGTACACAAACGCTATGCATAACACTGTAAAAAACTTGATAAATAAAAAATTACCAGATAGACTCTTTATGTCACTCGCAAGACATGATATATCCACTATTTCCAAATTAAAACAAGTAGCTCAAATGGAGGGCTACTATGAGGAAAATTATTATAACAATAATAAAAAACAAAATACTAACAATGCTATAAATTATACAGGCAATACTAAACCTCAATTTACCCCAAGTTACATAACTAACAATAATCAAGGCCACAATTTTTTACATCACCCTCCGAACAACCAAACTTATTTTAACCAAAATAAGCAACTAGCTCAAGAATTCAAACAGAATTTACAAAGGGCACAAATAAATAACCCCATAAATCAAAATATTTCTCAAGGTAGATATATACCAAATCAACCGTACAAGCGTATACGAGAAAATACTAATGGTTCCCAAAAAATGCAGGTTGATGAAAATTATCAACAATCCGAAAACTATCAGGGTAACTATGTACAAGAAGAGTATGGTTGTCAGAACAACCAATATGAGGTGTTTCAGAATAATGAAATAAAAGACGAAAATTTTCCAATTGGAGCCCCGGGACAAGCCAGTACATAGAAATTAAAATTAATAACAGACGCTACAGATGTCTCATTGACACTGGGTCGTCAATAAATATGATGAGGGAAAACTTCCTTAATATACCAGTTTATACAAGACCTACTTCGATTAGAACCATGACAGGGATATCAAACTTAAACCATTATGTATCCACTGCACCTAATAAACTCTTTAGGCAAGATCAGATATTTTACATACATGATTTTTCACCTTATTATGATATACTTTTAGGCAGAAATTTATTAAAGGCAAACAACGCCATAATTGACTACGCTCATGACAGAACAATAATTAGCGAGAGATCGTTCAATCAGAAGAAATTAGGTTGGGATCCAAATTCAGAAAAAAACTTCGAAGCATATTTAAAGCCAGAAAGTTATACACTAGAAATTAATTATGCAATAAGTAATGAAATAACATCGGGAGAAGATTACCGAGTTGATCATCTAAACGTTGAAGAAAAATCAAAACTATTAAAATTACTGAAAAATTTCAGTGACATTCAATATCGAGAAGGTGACAATTTGACCTTCACGAGCATTGTTAAGCACGAAATTAATACACATCATGAAAATCCAATTTACAAGAAAACATACGGTTACCCTTTCGCTTTCGAACAAGAAGTCGAAAAGCAAATTAAAGATATGCTAACCCAAGGTATTATTCGGCATAGCCAGTCGCCTTATTGTAGTCCCTTATGGATCGTACCAAAAAAGGCAGACGCCTCAGGAAAGGCAAAATTTAGATTAGTGGTCGATTACAGAGGATTAAACGACATTACAATCAATGATAAATTCCCCATTCCAAACATGGATGAGATTTTGGGAAAATTAGGAAGATGTTCATACTTTACAACAATAGATTTAGCAAAAGGTTTCCATCAGATTGAGATGGACAAGAACTCAATTAATAAAACAGCATTTTCTACCAAATACGGACATTACGAGTATACTCGAATGCCATTTGGACTTAAAAATGCACCAGCAACATTCCAAAGGTGCATGAATCACGATCTTCGTGATTTAATTAACAAGCATTGTCTTGTTTATTTGGACGACATTATTGTCTTCTCCACATCACTTGAAGAACATTTAAATTCAATAAATAAAGTTTTTGAAAAATTAAGACAGGCAAATTTGAAACTTCAATTAGATAAGTGCGAGTTTTTAAAAAAGGAAACAGAATTCTTAGGCCATATTATAAGTCCAGAAGGCATACGGCCAAACAAATTGAAAGTAAAAGCAATACAAGAATTTCCTTTGCCAAAAACATCAAAGGAAATTAAATCATTTCTAGGTTTATGTGGTTTTTATCGAAAGTTCATTCCAGATTTTGCAAAAATTGCAAAACCCATGACTCTTTACCTAAAGAAAGCGGCAAAAATTGATATCAAAAATGTTGAATACAATAAAGCCTTTGAAAAATTAAAAATATAAATTATAAACGACCCAATATTAGTATGTCCAGACTTTAATAAAAAGTTTCAGGTAACAACCGACGCAAGTAATTTTGCAATAGGAGCTGTGTTGTCACAAGATAACAAGCCAATTAGTTTCTCAAGTAGAACGTTAAACGATCATGAACAAAATTACAGTACAATAGAAAAAGAGCTTTTAGCAATAGTGTGGGCAGTAAAATATTTTCGCCCATATTTATATGGCAGACCATTTGACATTTTAAGCGATCATAAGCCACTCGTTTGGCTAAACAACATTAAATAACCCAACATGAAATTACAACGTTGACGTATTAAACTTAGTGAATATAATTTCTCAATCAAATACTTAGAAGGAAAATTAAACCACGTAGCAGATGCTTTATCACGCATCAAAATTGAAGAAAATATGCTAGGCGAGCAAGATATTAACACACAAGCTATAGCACATAGCGCTGAAGAAGATAATGAAAATTTAATACATTTAACAGAAAAACCATTTAACTATTTTAGAAGACAAATAGAAATGATTAGAAGTGATACCGAGCAAATAGAAGTTGCACCATATTTTAAAAAATTAAGAATAAAAATCGAATATTTAAACTTAAACATTGAAAAAGCTAAACAGATATTGATAAAACATTTTTGCAACAATTCAAGCGTATTATACATTGAATACGATTCCGATTTTGAGATAATACAACAAGCCTTTAAAGAAATAATGAACCCCAAAACAACTCGAATATTACGAACAAATATTAAACTGAAAGACATTAGGAGCTATGCAGAATTTAAAGAAATAATAGTTAGCAACCACAAGAAACTTTTACATCCAGGCATCGAAAAAATGGTCAGACTTTTCAAAGAAATATATTATTACCCAGACTATCAAAATTTAATCCAAAACATAATTAACGAATGTGAAGTTTATAATCTAGCTAAAATTGATCACAGGAAACAATCTTGTAAATTTAAAATTACACCAGAAGTAGAAAACTGTAGAGAAACTTACGTAGTAGACATTTATTCAATAAAAAACCACAGCTATTTAACATGTATTGATTTATATTCAAAATTTGCAAATGTAATTGAACTTAACGGTAAGGATTGGATGGAAGTTAAAAGAGGACTCATCCAAATATTTAACAACATGGGAAAACCTATAACTCTGAAGGCAGATAGGGACAGTGCTTTTATGAGTCTTGCCCTGAAAGAATGGTTGAATAAGGAAAAAGTTGAAATTCAAATAACAACACGTAAAAATGGTGTAGCGGATGTAGAAAGACTACATAAGACAATTAATGAAAAAATACGCATTATAAATACTGACGATGACGAAGAAAATAGACTCATGAAAATTGAGGTAATTTTATACACTTATAATCATAAGCTAAAACATAACTCTACTGGAAGAACTCCAGCTGACATTTTCATTTACGCAGGTACACCTAATTTTAATACCCAAATTACAAAAGAGACCAGAATAAATAATCTTAATAAAAACCGAAATGATTTCGCAGTAAATACAAAGTTTAGGAAAGCACCCATAATTCACGGTAAATTACATAACCCTTACAAACCCACTGGGAAAATAGAACAAATTGACGAAGATCATTTTGAGGAGACTAACAGAGGTCGAAAAATTAAGCATTATAAAACAAATTATCAAAAACAAAAGAAATTAAATAAGAGCAAATATTTACAGGAGGACGAAGTGCCAAAACAGGACATATAACATTCATTTTTCTGGCACTAATGATGTCAACACTATTACCAGGAATAAATAACCAGTTTATAGATATTAACCCTATTAAATCAAATAATGGATACTTACTCTTTAAAATAGGCATGATAGACATACCCGATAATTACGAGCACCACTGCCTCACAATAAATTTAACAAAGACAGAAGACACATATGACAAATTAATGTTACAAACAAACAAATTTAAGGACAGAATACAAATTCAATATTTGACAGAAAAGTTGCAAAGAGAAATAAACGGTATCCGAATAGTAAAAAGAAGTAAGAGAGGATTACTTAATTTCGTAGGAACAACATACAAATACTTGTTTGGAACTTTAGATAACAACGATAAGGAGGAACTTGAAAAAAAAATGAATTCAATAGCTCAAAATAGTATTCAAATAAACGAACTCAACCATGTTATTGAAGCGGTCAACCAAGGAATAGAAATAGTAAACAAAGAAAGAGAAGAAAGAGAAGAATTTAAAGTACTGGAACTACTTGCATTCAACTTACAACAATTCACAGAATATATTGAAGATTTAGAAATGGGAATGCAACTAACTAGATTGGGAATTTTTAATCCAAAATTATTAAAACACGACTATCTCACAAATGTTAATTCCGAAAAGCTACTTAACATAAAAACATCTACTTGGCTTAGATCAGATACGAATGAAATTTTGATTATTTCACACATTCCTAGAGAAATAAATAAAACCCCATTATACGAAATTCTACCCTACCCGGACGATGATAAAAATATTTTACAAGACGAAACACAATACAAATACTACTCACATAATAATAATTTATACAACAAGGACAAGAAAAAATTAACTATTAACCAATGCATATTAGGTATAATAAAACAAACTAACACTAGTCGCAGATTTTCAAAATCACATCTAATAACACAAACTAGCTATTTCGAACCAAACATACTTATAACATGGAACTTACCCAAAATCACATTGAATCAAAACTGTATTAAAAATGATATCTTAATTGAGGGAAATAACATAATAAAAATTCATAATTGCTCAGCAATACTTAATGAGATATCTATAAGCAATTTGAACTCAGACTACACACAGAGTATATACGTAAGAAATAATATTACTAAATTAAAGCCACTTTCGTACATTCAAACAAAAGAAATAATTTTCGAAAATATTAACGAAATGAAAACATTCCAAATTATAATAATTACAGTATTTGTAATCATCATATTGGTCATAATAATGTATCTAGCATATAAGTTTAAAAATATACCCAAACAAATATTTATTAAGAAAGTAAATGTTATTGATCAACCACCTGCACAACTTTCGGTTGAACTTGAAATCGAAAATGAACAAGAAAATTTAAATATGTTACCAAAATTGTATCCTAGCATTTAAAGAATATTTTTTATTATACTTACCTTTTTCATATACCCTACACGCGTGAGGACACGCTTTATTTTTAGTGGGGAGGAGTGATATATTCACAACAACAACATTTTGAACCACTGTTATTCATAAGCTAATTGCATGGCATAACCCATTGTGTGTTTACAAACTTAATAATCATAACAATAACATGCCTTCTGCATCCGAATTCAAATAACGCTAACAGCAGCAAAAATCCTAAGAGCAGAATGCCTTCTGCAGCCAAGCTCACATATTGTCAACAATCATTTATAAACAAAAACTGATCAACAGAAAGGCGCTAGCATAAACAAGCTGCAGCCGCTGTCCCTTTGCAAAAAGTCACGTACTCCAATTATTATTTAGCTTTAAATATAGCGTAAGCCAATTTTGTTAGCTCAGTCTTACTCCAGATATTCAACATAATAAACCGATACAGATTCACGGTCGGGAAATATAGTTTTTTATTTCCAAACTTATAACTACGTTATTGTATCTATATACAATACTTAAAGCCGTATTGATATATATATATATATATATATGTATTTATATATATATATATATATATATATATATATATGTATGTGAAATTATGGAATTGACGGATGGAATATATAAAAACTTATATACACAATACCTACCTAAACTAAGACATTTCGCAACACAATTTAGGTATAAACAATTTTATTGAAGGAATTGATATATGCCAGTAAAATGGTGTATATTTAATTTCTTTCAATAAAAACATTTGTGATGTAATGAAATAAACCAATATAAATTATCACTCTAAGCGGTGGATCACACGGCTCATGGGTCGATGGAGAACGCAGCAAACTGTGCGTCATCGTGTGAACTGCAGGACACATGAACATCGACATTTTGAACGCATATCGCAGTCCATGCTGTTTTGTACTTTAATTCATTTTATAGTGCTGCTTGGACTACATATGGTTGAGGGTTGTAAGACTTTGCTAATTAAGTTGTTTAAAATTTTTCGAAGTTTTAAGCATATGGTATATTATTGGATAGATTATGTGTGTCCCTGATATACATAAATTATTTATAATATTAATATATATATGGATGTACTACTCATTGTATATTTTGTATGAGAAAACTGAAGAATTATATTTTATTTTTTCAAATCAAATAATACTGAGGAATGTCTAGCATAAAAGAAAAATATATTTTTCCTTAATCTAGAATTGCCTCTTATTAATGATGTGTGATAAAAGAATTGTTGTAAAATTTATGGAACTTCAGAACAAAAGTATTATCCATTATATTGAACAATAAATAATGTTCAATTAACATTGTTTTATACAACCTCAACTCATATGGGACTACCCCCTGAATTTAAGCATATTAATTAGGAGAGGAAAAGAAACTAACAAGGATTTTCTTAGTAGCGGCGAGCGAAAAGAAATTAGTTCAGCACTAAGTCACTTTGTCTATATAGCAAATGTGAGATTCAGTGTACGGAACATCAACATTCTAGTATGCGAAGTTAACGATTTAAGTCCTTCTTAAATGAGGCCATTTATCCAAAGAGGGTTCCAGGCCCGTATAACGTTAATGATTACTAGATGGTGTTTCCAAAGAGTCGTGTTGCTTGATAGTGCAGCACTAAGTGGGTGGTAAACTCCATCTAAAACTAAATATAACCATGAGACCGATAGTAAACAAGTACCGTGAGGGAAAGTTGAAAAGAACTCTGAATAGAGAGTTAAATAGTACGTGAAACTGCTTAGAGGTTAAGCCCGATGAACCTGAATATCCGGTATGGAAAATTCATCATTAGAATTATAATATTTTAAACAATATTATAATAGTAGTGTGCATTTTTTCCATATAAGGACATTGTAATCTATTAGCATAAATATTTATCATAAAATTATGTCTGATTGCTTATTTGAATTATATGCTTGGCATTTTAACATAAAATAAAACATATAAATTTGATAAAGTGCTGATAGATTCATATGATTACAGTGCGTTAATTTTTCGGAATTATATAATGGTATATTTATCATTGATATTTGTGTTTATTATATGCATTTGTATGATTAACAATGCGAAAGATTCAGGATACCAAGCGGCAGTTTTGGCAGGATTTTTGTAGTGAGCATGTATTGTAAATTCGGGGATCCCCTCGAACCATACATTGCTTACTTGGATGACGTGCTACTACTGGTTAGTAGCGTACCAGTCATCCTTGGTCTTGATGCGAATGCATCATCCCCCATGTGGTTCAGCAAGGTATCCAGACATTCGTCTGGGTATTCGAGCCACACACGGGGTGAGATGCTAGCCGAGTGGGCCGTGTCCCAGGGTGTTCGGGTCGTTAACGAACCCAGTGAGTGGTATACGTTTGCGGGTCCGGTGGGTCAGAGTGACATTGATGTTACTCTAGTGAATGCGGTGGCAATGAGTATGTATGCTTTTCATTGGTGTGTACTAGGTGGGCTTGGTGTGAGTGACCACAATCCGATTGAGATTGTTGTCACACACACTATTACGAGGAACGAAAGTGTTGGGGGTAATCGCTGGCGCACTTGTAGTGTGAATTGGTCCCTTCATGGGCTCATTGTGCAGGAGGCGGAAACGCAAGTTCCGCTTAATGCATTTAATGATTTGAATGTGGATGAGCAGGTCGTATGTGTGAATGGGTGGATAACTGGTGCGAATGATCGCATGTTTGAGAGGCACCGTAAGGTCAACCTTAAGCATGTGAAGTGGTGGACGAATCAGTTAAGCACCAAGCGGCGGATATTCCGGTCTCTGCGGAAGCGATTCCAAAGGGCCAGAGCTACCAATGCGGATGGTGCAGCCCAACTCAGGATTGAATATAGTCGGTGTATGAATGAGTACAAGCAAATGCTTGTAAAGGTGAAAGAAGATGAATGGCGCTCTTTCCTGGAGCGCAATAAGGACGATGGCAAATGTCTGACAGGCAATTTGGTTTTAGGCAGGGCAGATGTGTTGAGGATGCGTGGAGGTATGTTAGTGACTCTGTTGAGGCTAGCAGCTCCACGTATGTCTTGGGCATCTTTGTTGATTTTAAAGGTGCTTTCGATTACCTGAGTTGGGCGAGTGTTTTGAGAAGGTTGGATGAATGCGGGTGCCGAGAATCAGCTCTCTGGAAGAGCTATTTCTCTGGCAGACGTGCGTGTGCTGTAGGGCGGTGTGAATGTGTGAGCGTAAATGTTGTTCGTGGCTGCCCGTAGGGATCTATCTGTGGCCCATTCATTTGGAACCTCATGATGGACCCCTTGCTGGTGCAGCTTGAGCAGATGTGTAAATGTTGTGCGTATGCGGACGATCTGCTCATCGTGATTGAGGGTCGGTCGCGTCTTGAGATCGAGACGAATGCGGGTATGTGCTTGCGCACTGTGTATGAGTGGGGTGAAAGTGTTGGGGTCAGTCTTGCAATGGACAAGACAGTGTCAATGCTGCTCAAGGGCAGATTGGCAACTAGTC
This sequence comes from Drosophila virilis, assembly GCF_030788295.1. Taxonomy (NCBI): domain Eukaryota; kingdom Metazoa; phylum Arthropoda; class Insecta; order Diptera; family Drosophilidae; genus Drosophila; species Drosophila virilis. The sequence goes on along the minus strand of NW_027212838.1, from coordinate 46,765 downwards.
GGCCACCCATTGTCAGACTGAATGGAGTGAATGTGAGGTATGCGTCTGAGGTGAAATACCTCGGCATAACCTTCGGCGAGAGGATGTGTTTCACTCCTCATATCGCTGGTCTCAAGGCCCGGCTACTTGGTTTGGTGGGGCAAGTGCGTCGTATTTTGAGGTCTGACTGGGGCCTAAGCAGACGTGCTGTCCGCACCATCTATGAGGGTCTGTTTGTTGCATGTGCAGCATATGGATCGTCTGTATGGTGCAAGGCGGTCACGACTGTGGTCGGCAGAAAGAAAGTGCTGGCTTGCCAGAGAGTGCTTCTGTTAGGTTGTTTGCCTGTGTGCCGCACTGTCTCTACGGAGGCAATGCAGGTACTGTTAGGAGTAGCCCCTCTTGACTTGGAGATCAGGCGTCGAGCCTTGATGTACAGGATCAAGAGGCGGCTGCCATTGCTGCAGAATGATTGGCTAGCGGGTAGGGATGTGGAGAGTTTAGGGCTTAGTGAATGCAAGAGATTGCTGAAAGAGTGTGTTTTGTCTGACTGGCAAGTCAGATGGGACACTAGCGTGAATGGGCGTGTCACTCATCGGTTTATACGGGAGGTTACATTTGCCGGCAGCCGACCAGACTTTGGGTTCGGCCTGAGTCTTGGATTCCTGTTGACTGGTCACGGTTCCCTCAATGCATTCTTGCATTCGAGGAACCTTTATGACAGTCCAGAATGCCGTTGTGGCTCGGCTGCTGAGACATGGGAGCATGTTCTCTGTGAGTGCACAAGGTATGCAGATTTTCGAGATCTGAGGGGGATGGGTATAAGTGAGGTTAGTGGCGGGTTTGACGTAAGTCAATCACTCTCCACTAGTGATAGGGTTAGAAGAATGAGTGAGTTTGCTAGAGCTGCATTTTCCAGGCGACGTTTGCAATTGCAGGAAGGAATTGTATGAATGATGATGGATGGTAGATATGGGAATGTGGGGGTACGAATGTGGGGGTGTGTCTGAATGGTAATTTTGTTGAACATTGTGTTGTGTTGGGCTACCAACCCTTAACTGTTTTGGAGTTTAAATTGGAAGTGCCCTTCTGGTACGAGGCCTGACCAGAGGCTTTTAATCTGGTACCACGGGTAACCAGGAGCCCACGGAACTTGTTCCGTCCTGGTTAGTTGGTGCGGCCCTTCGGGGAGTATCGTGGTGGTTGTGGTTTAGCACCCAAATGCGGGTAGAGCATCGCTCGACGTGGAGTTGCGACATACAACCGGGTTCCGTGACCCAGATTACGGAAGAGGCTTAGGTAGTCCTCGTGCCAAACCAAGGTAGAAGTCACAACCAAACAGTCGTGTCTTTAATTGGTACCTGCGGAATTGATGTTCCAAGGGGGCGGTGATTGACGCTTGAATTAATCCTATACTAGGAACCGTGAGATTAAGCCATCGCGGCAGGTGCTCACGTTAAGCCCACTGACTTTCATGTCCCTATCTACTCAGTTCGTTTCAGACAGTCGTTGGGAACAGACGTGTTTATTTCATCGCTCGCTTCGCAAACAATTTAAAGATAACGGTGCTTTCAAGCAACGGTATCTTGTTTACATTTTGTGCGCTTATCAGCAATAAAGTTTTATTGCTTTGTTTACGTCGTTGCTGCGTGAGCAACAGGCGTTCGTGTGTGTGTGTGAAACCGCCAGCTTCTACGTGTGTGTGTGTGTGGGTGTGCTATTTATATATTAAATAGATAAGCGCACACCTGCGGGCGATGCCGCCACGCAAAAAGAAGGATGACGTCGGAAGATGAGGTGACCTTGTCGGAGTCGTCATCGAACAGCGAGGTAAGGCGGAGGAGCAAGCAGCGCCTGAGGAAGGCAACTTCGGAAAGCGCTGTCAGCTCAGTTGGTGCGCGTGAGGGGAGCGCTGTTCCCGCGGGAGCCGCAGATGGCTCGCCCGGAGCAGCGGGTGCAAGTGTGGAGGAGCGGGTTTTTGCCGTTCCTCATGCCGTGAGCGTTTTGAATGTGTCTGAACCTGCCGTGGAGGGGCCGTCGACAAGTGCGGCGGCTTTGAGGAAGCGGAAAGTAATAGCTGTCGACCAGATGAAGGGGATAACGGGAGCTTTATTGCAGCTTGCACTAAAGGAGAGAGCCACGGGGTCGCTCATTTGCAAGTTAGTTGATTATACAGGGCAGTATGAGCAGCTCCTGTTCGCGCTTGTGGCGCAGAATGAGCGGCTGCAGGGGCGCTTGGAGGCCGTTTGCGGGGGTGCAGGCGTTTCGCTCGGGGCGCGGGCTTCGTCGGTGAACGCCGCCAGAGGGGGTCCCAGGTCGGCAGTGCCGTCTACCCCGGAGATGCCTCGGCCAGTTGAGACCTGGTCCTTGGTTGTGCGCAGCAAGGCTGCTGGCAAAACCGCTAAGGACGTGGTTGAGCAGGTGGTGAAGGAGGTAGGTCCCTCTCTTGGTGTGCGGATACATGAGGTGAAACCTCTAAGGGATGGAGGTGCGTTAATTCGGACTCCATCGGTCGCCGAGCGTGAGAAAATTGTGGAGAACACAAAGTTCAACGAGGTGGGATTGGAAGTGTGTGTGAATGATAAATTAGGGCCGAAAGTTGTGGTTCAGGGCGTTCACTCGCAGATCACCCCTGACGAGTTCATGGGTGACCTTTACGAGATGAACTTAAAGGACAAAATATCACTTGAAGCCTTTAAGAAAGGTGTCCGGATGACAAGTAAGCCATGGGCGGCGGGAGGTAATGTAGCAGTTAATATCGTCCTCGAGGGTGCTGTGGTGGCCATGCAGTCCCTTTTAGAAATCGGACGCTGCTACATAAAATGGTTTTCGTTTAGAGTGAGAAGTTTTGACCTGTTACCGGGATGCTACCGCTGCCTTGACTTCGACCATAAGGTGGCGGAGTGCAGAGCCAAAGAGTACGTTTGCCGTCGCTGCGGCCAGATGGGTCACCGCGTGGCTTAGTGCAGCAATGCACTGAATTGCCGCAATTGCTCCTTTAAGGGGAAGCCGTCGGGACATCTGATGATGTCTCTAGCCTGTCCCATATACGGGGCGATTGTTGCGCGGGCGAATGCTAGACATTAAAATGTCTAGCAGATTTCTTCAGCTGAATTGTCAAAGGTCGTATGCAGCTATGTGTGATGTGGGGGCTATGATGTGTGAAAGGGGCAGCGTCGTTGCCCTGCTGCAGGAACCCTACGCGACCGGTGGTTGCGTAAGGGGATTGCCCGCATGTATGCGAGTATTCCCTGACAGCAGGGCTAACTCCGCTGTCATTGTGAATGATGTCAGTATTGAATGCACTTTGGTGAGTTCAACTGACTGGGGGGTGTGTGTGAGCCTAAGCGGCAGTTCTGGCAGGATTTTTGTAGTGAGCATGTATTGTAAGTTCGGGGATCCCCTCGAACCATACATTGCTTACTTGGATGAGGTGCTACTACTGGTTAGTAGCGTACCAGTCATCCTTGGTCTTGATGCGAATGCATCATCCCCCATGTGGTTCAGCAAGGTATCCAGACATTCGTCTGGGTATTCGAACCACACACGGGGTGAGATGCTAGCCGAGTGGGCCGTGTCCCAGGATGTTCGGGTTGTTAACGAACCCAGTGAGTGGTATACGTTTGCGGGTCCGGTGGGTCAGAGTGACATTGATGTTACTCTAGTGAATGCGGTGGCAATGAGTATGTATGCTTTTCATTGGTGTGTACTAGGTGGGCTTGGTGTGAGTGACCACAATCCGATTGAGATTGTTGTCACACACACTATTACGAGGAACGAAAGTGTTGGGGGTAATCGCTGGCGCACTTGTAGTGTGAATTGGTCCCTTCATGGGCTCATTGTGCAGGAGGCGGAAACGCAAGTTCCGCTTAATGCATTTAATGATTTGAATGTGGATGAGCAGGTCGTATGTGTGAGTGGGTGGATAACTGGTGCGAATGATCGCATGTTTGAGAGGCACCGTAAGGTCAACCTTAAGCATGTGAAGTGGTGGACGAATCAGTTAAGCACCAAGCGGCGGATAGTCTGGTCTATGCGGAAGCGATTCCAAAGGGCCAGAGCTACCAATGCGGATGCTGCAGCCCAACTCAGGATTGAATATAGTCGGTGTATGAATGAGTACAAGCAAATGCTTGTAAAGGTGAAAGAAGATGAATGGCGCTCTTTCCTGGAGCGCAATAAGGATGACCCCTGGGGTCGTGTTTATAAAATAGTTCGAGGTAGACGCAGGGAAACGGATGTAAGTAGCCTCCGTGTTGGTAACGTTCAGTTAACGGCATGAAGGGATTGCATGAATGTCTTGTTGAATGAATTCTTCCCCAGAGCGGATCATCAGGACTCACCACCTAGTGTGGTTAGGCCTGTTGATCCGCTTCTGGATAGTGAGTTGGAGGTGGCTTTCTCGAGGTTAAAGTCGAGGAAGTCCCCTGGTATGGATGGATTCACTGGAGAAATGTGTAAAAGTGTCTGGAAGTCAATTCCAGAGTATATGAAAGCGATGTATGCGAAGTGTCTGAATGAGAGTTATTTCCCCAGTGAATGGAAGTGTGCGAGAGTGATAGTGCTCCTGAAGTCGCCTGACAGGATCAGGAGCAATCCTAGATATTTTCGGGGCATCAGTCTTCTTCCGGTTCTTGGAAAAGTTCTGGAAAGGATTATGGTAGAAAGGCTTCAGGAGAGAATGAGTGACCAAATGTCTGACAGGCAATTTGGTTTTGGGCAGGGCAGATGTGTTGAGGATGCGTGGAGGTATGTTAGTGACTCTGTTGAGGCTAGCAGCTCCACGTATGTCTTGGGCATCTTTGTTGATTTTAAAGGTGCTTTCGACTACCTGAGTTGGGCGAGTGTTTTGAGAAGGTTGGATGAATGCGGGTGCCGAGAATTAGCTCTCTGGAAGAGCTATTTCTCTGGCAGACGTGCGTGTGCTGTAGGGCGGTGTGAATGTGTGAGCGTAAATGTTGTTCGTGGCTGCCCGCAGGAATCTATCTGTGGCCCATTCATTTGGAACCTCATGATGGACCCCTTGCTGGTGCAGACGTGCTGTCCGCACCATCTATGAGGGTCTGTTTGTTGCATGTGCAGCATATGGATCGTGTGTATGGTGCAAGGCGGTCACGACTGTGGTCGGCAGAAAGAAAGTGCTGGCTTGCCAGAGAGTGCTTCTGTTAGGTTGCTTGCCTGTGTGCCGCACTGTCTCTACGGAGGCAATGCAGGTACTGTTAGGAGTAGCCCCTCTTGACTTGGAGATCAGGCGTCGAGCCTTGATGTACAGGATCAAGAGGCGGCTGCCATTACTGCAGAATGATTGGCTAGCGGGTAGGGATGTGGAGAGTTTAGGGCTTAGTGAATGCAAGAGATTGGTGAAAGAGTGTGTTTTGTCTGACTGGCAAGTCAGATGGGACACTAGCGTGAATGGGCGTGTCACTCATCGGTTTATACGGGAGGTTACATTTGCTGGCAGCCGACCAGACTTTGGGTTCGGCCTGAGTCTTGGATTCCTGTTGACTGGTCACGGTTCACTCAATGCATTCCTGCATTCGAGGAACCTTTATGACAGTCCAGAATGCCGCTGTGGCTCGGCTGCTGAGACATGGGAGCATGTTCTCAGATCTTCGAGATCTGAGGGGGATGGGTATAAGTGAGGTTAGTGGCGGGTTTGACGTAAGTCAATCACTCTCCACTAGTGATAGGGTTAGAAGAATGAGTGAGTTTGCTAGAGCTGCATTTTCCAGGCGACGTTTGCAATTGCAGGAAGGAATTGTATGAATGATGATGGATGGTATATGTGGGAATGTGGGGGTACGAACGTGGGGGGTGTCTTAATGGTAATTTTTGAACATTGTGTTGTGTTGGGGCTACCAACCCTTAACTGTTTTGGAGTTTAAATTGGAAGTGCCCTTCTGGTACGAGGCCTGACCAGAGGCTTTTAATCTGGTACCACGGGTAACCAGGAGCCCGCGGAACTTGTTCCGTCCTGGTTAGTTGGTGCGGCCCTTCGGGGAGTATCGTGGTGGTTATTTACAACTATACAATATTTTGAAATTTTTGGATGAACAAAAATATATAAAATTGTTACCAGTATTAAAACTTCAATTATTTTTTAGGAAAGCATAGAACAATATATATATATAAATATATATAACATATAATGCAATATTGAAATATATACATACACTTACAGGAAAATAAGGAATTGACGGATGGAAATCATCAAATACAGAAGAAACAGAATACTTACATTGTTTTATTCCTATTCTTATTAGCCTCTTCTTAAACATATTTAAATTTTATATGATACGTGATACAGAAATTTTGCTTGGATGTGAAGAAATGTATATCTTAATATTAATAATACAAAAATTGAAGACTATTCTGTAACATACATAATTAAATTGTAACTTAAACAACATTAAACTGTATATATAATAATAATAATATAACAATTGACATTTCGAAAATACATTGGAAAATAATTGTGACTATGAAATTTTTATATATTGTATATTGATATATGATTATTAATATGCAAATAAAATTATAAATGACATTAAGCTTTATATATTATATATAACCTTTATCAACTTATATAAAATTATATTGAATTGTTATAAAAATAGTACATGAAAACGTTACAGTGAATGGAAGCATTTGGAAAAAATATCGCCATTATAGATGATGTGTCAAAAAACTTATATAGGGAGTGGTGTCGCACAAGGCATGTCATATGAAAAATTTTAAATACGGTAAATTCATATGACTGTGGAGTGTTGCCTTGCCGGCATAAGTCAATTATTTATTTTTATTTATTTATTTATTTATTTATTAATGGTCGACAAAACGAGTGTCTTCCTCATTATTCAAAAGATTGTACAATATAATTATATGCTAAAAGCCTAGTTAAAGGATACAATTTTCTAAATAGCATCACCGGCCGATGGAGGTGTTTTATTTGCCAGTCCGGCCAGCTGTGCCCCTTTTCACAGCTAATTTTGTCAGTGACGCTATTAGAGCCTACATCTAAGCAGAAGGTTGTAAGTAGGAAAAAAGTGATCTCAAGTGAAATTAAAAATAATCTTAATTTGCTATATTAATAAAGAAAATACAATAAATAGGAAAAAGAAAGTAAGAAAATTGTTAATAAAGTAAAGCAATGTAAGATAGATAAAGAGTGTTAAGTGGATAGGACAAAGAGAAAAGTAATGGGAAATCACCGACACGGTGGGGGAAAATTTTTCAGCCTGTCCGGCTAGCTAAATATAAAAGAATAATGAAGTTACAAAAGTGTATTATTAAATTAGTACATGAAGACATTAAGGTGAATGGTAGCATTTGGAAAAAATATCGCCATTATAGATGATGTGTCAAAAAACCTATATAGGGAGTGGTGTCGCGCAAGGCATGACATATGGAAATTTTAAATATGGTAAATTCATATGACTGTGGAGTGTTGCCATGCCGGCATGACAATTATGTTTATATTAAAAGAATAATGAAGTTATAAAAGTGTATTATTAAATTAGTACATGAAGACATGAATGTGAATGGTAGCATTTGGAAAAAATATCGCCATTATAGATGATGTGTCAAAAAACCTATTCATTTTTTTTTTTTTTTTTTTTTTTTGTTTCTCATTTTGTTTTTTAATTTAATACTATCCATCGTGGACAACCATTAAATTGTATAATTATAAACTTAGCTTATGTGTATTTCATGTATTGAGCTTAGTATAGTTGTTATTCTTAGAGAGACTTAAATGGCTATGTTATTCCATGACAGAAGGTCAAATGGCTATATTGTTCCATGGGAGATCCAGTGGGTGGGCTCTGCAGAGTCGTCTCCTTTGTTGGCTGTTGTCTAGCAGACAAATGGCTAGTGTGTTTGGATGGTTGTGTAATCGCTTGATATATCGTCTGCTGCTTTTGGCAATCTCGTCTTTTACCCAGGGGAACTTGAGAACATCGTGGATGGTGGCGTTATCATGATATATGTCTGCGTTTGTAGCGATGCGTAATGCTTTGTTTTCGAAAGTTTGAATGATCCGGATATTGGACCTGCAGGCTGTACCCCAGAGCTGGATTCCATAGGTCCAGATTGGTCTGATGATCGCCTTGTAGGTCAGAATCTTGGAGGAGGTGGAAAGCCTTGATCTCCTGCCCATAAGCCAGTAGTAGGCTTTTAGTCGCTGCTCACACTGGTTTCGCTTTTTTATTAGGTGTGCTCTCCAGGTGAGTTTCCTGTCTAGCGTTATTCCCAGATATTTAGGATTGGGTTCTTCTGGTATTGTGACTCCGTCTAGTTGAACTGGTGGACAGTTACCCGAGCGGAGTGCAAAGGTAGTCGCAGTTGACTTGTCACCATTGACTGTAATGTTCCAACGCTTTTGCCAGTCGTTGACGAGGTTCAATTGCATCTGCATCAGTGAGCTAGCTTCGCCAGGTGATTCCGAGATGGTGAGAAATGCCGTGTCATCGGCGTACGTGGCAACGCGCACGTTTGGGTTCCCAGTGACGGGCAAGTCAGCTGTGTACACGTTATAGAGCAGCGGACCCAGAACACTTCCTTGAGGGACGCCAGCATGAATGTGTTTGGTGTTGGACACTGTTTCCCCACATTTAACTCGGAATGTTCGGTTCACCAGATATGAAGCCAGAAACAAGAAGTAGGCGTGTGGGAGGTTACCCTTGAGCTTTTGCAGGAGCTCAGAATGCCAAACTCTATCAAAGGCTTGTTTGTCATCGAGGAATACGGCGTAGCAATATTTTTTCTCCTCAAATGCGTCGAGGATAGTTTGAACAACTCTGTGGCATTGTTCCGGGGTTCCGTGACAGCGCCTGAAGCCAAATTGGTGATCCCGGATCAGACCGGCCTCGTCCAATACTGGCAAAACTCTACTCAAAAATACTCTTTCTAGTATCTTTGAGAGCGCTGGCAGTAAACTCATCGGGCGATAGGAGGCCAGATTATCTTCAGGTTTACCAGGCTTAGGTATCATTACTACTTGTGCACTTTTCCATTGCGCTGGGAAGTAGCCGATTTCCATGCATTTGTTATATATTTTGGAGATGAACGAGATGCTTCTTTGCGGTAGTAGCTTTAATGCCATTGCATTGATACCATCATCGCCTGGGGCTTTTTTGTTGTTTACCGCAGTTATGTATTCCGCTATCTCCTCTTCATGTACCGGTGGAATCGTTTCCGTTCCTTCGGGCGGTACACTTAGCTGGTGTGCAGTTTCGGATGCTTCGTCTGACGTGCACCTGCTGAAAGGGGTGAACAGAGTTTCTAAGTGCTCGGCGAAGGCATTGGCTCAGTCAGTTTCTGTTCTACACCAACTCCCATCAGTTTTTCTTACTGGGTTGATTCTTTTCTGTGGCCTTTTAATGTGCTTGGTTACTTGCCACAGATTGTGTTGTGGGTCGTTAGGGGCAAGCTGCGTAAGAAAACAATCTAGGGTATCTTTTCTCAGAATCTTGAGTGTCTCTTTCAGTTCCTTGGTGATTCTATTTAGGACTGTATTGTCCCTCGGGTTCCTGGACAGGAACCAGACCCGCCTCAGTCGCCTTTTTTCAGCAAGCAGCTCGGCCACTTGTTGTGACCAGAGGTGAACGTCTCTATTTTCAACTCTGGGCCGGCATGAGAGTCTTGGCGCCGCATGTGACGCCGCATTGTGGATATGAGTTGTTGGCTCTGTGACTGCCGCTTCGATGTCCTCCGGGCTATTCAGTGGGGGGCTGGGATTGGTGCAGTTGTCCAACCAGGTTTGATATTGCCAATATCAGTGGCTTTATATATAAGCTTCTTGCGGGCAGACTTCCTCATGGCTGCAGCAAATATAGAGATGGCTATGGCGCTGTGATCAGATAGGAGGTCCTCTACTTCTCTGACTTGGATTCTGCCAGTATCCAAACCACGAGTTATCGCGATGTCCAGGACGCACCTTATATGGGTCTGTAGGCCAGTATGTGTACTGTGGCAGTCGAGGTTTCTTAACCGGGTTTGCCTGAACAGGGCGTAGCCTTTAGGGTTATTTGTTCTGAAGCCCCACCAGGTGTGCTTGGCGTTGAAGTCTCCGCCTATTAGAAACCTTGTGCCTAGGCTGTCCATTAGCGTCCCGAATTCTTCGTCCCTAGCCTTGTGCTTGGGGGGGGCAGTAGGCAGCGGCTATTGTGACGTCTCCCAGCGTGGTACTCACTCTTATTTTTGCGCATTGGATCCACTCCTCCAGAGTAGGGGGCAGGATCTCATAACTTATGTTGCTGCGAATTGGAATGGCAGCTCCGCCGCGGGCTCTCCCGTTGGGGTGATTGGCTGAGATCAGGTCGTAGCCTCGCAGGCAGAAGTAAGATCTTTCAGAGAAATGGGTTTCAGATATGAGGAGAATTTCGGTATTGTTGGTCTTGCAGTAAAGCTCAACCTCAGGCCTGTTTTTGCACAGGCCGTTAGCATTCCAGATCGTGATCTCTAAACCTTCTTGCATAATGTGGAGCAAACAGTTTCCAGCATCTGTGTCATTTGACCTAGTGTTTATCCATCATTTTTACAAACATGACCTCTAGCCTTGTCACTATCGCATTAAGTTGATTGTCCGGCTGTGAACCCGGGCAGGGAGCTTGATTTGCCTCGTAGGTGCTCTTTGCAGCCTTAGCAAAACTAATGTTTGCATTCATTTTGCTGGAGTTTAGTGGTAGTCCATCTCTTGGAGCTGTTTGTCTGTTTGCCGTTAAGAGGCTCTTTGCTTTCTTATAAGCTGGGCATCCTTTGTATGAGGCCACATGGGGACCCTGGCAGTGCAGGCAGAAGGCCGGGTTTACTGCTCTTCTTTGAGCATTCCGACGTGGAGTGTCCGCCTCCACATTTCACACATCTATGTTCCAGGTGACAGTATCTTTGAGTGTGTCCGTATCCTTGGCAGCGATAGCATTGGGGGACATCGTTAAACTTCAGTGGAGGCTCGACTGTAACCACAGAGCAGCAAAGCCTTTTGATTTTGTATGCGTCTTTGTTATTTTTCGCCGGCTCGAGATTTACGAAGAATATGTTTAGGGGTTTTTTTGTGCTTTTATGTGTGAGGTTATAAAGGTCTCTTACTTCGTGCCCGTAGTTGCTTAAACCTTCCTTGATCTCGACCAGCTCAGTAGAGTGGTGCAGGCCTTTGCCCACTATCCGGTAGGCTCTTTCGTCTCTGGGCTGAAAGGTCTGATACCGTTTGTTGTTTTCATTGAGAAATGCCTTAAGTGCAGTGAAGCTAGCTTTATCTGGCGTCATTACTCTAATGTTGTTGTTTTTAGTGGCTTTATATGTAAATTCTACTGCTTTGCCAAGGGCGCCAGTTATGGCATTGGTAAGCGCTTTGATATTGGTCACGTCTGGAATAAAAATTGGTGGTGGCCTGATCGTCTTAGGCTCTTTAGCAGGCTCCTTATTTGGTTGACCCTTAGCTAGTCCTATGACTTCAGTGGAGTCATCGCTAGCCGAAGATTCTTCGTCGTCTTCATCTGTAGAGAGTGAAGCAAATCTGTTACTTCTTAGATTTTCTCTAGCAGCTTTGCTGGTGCTTGGTCCGTCAGGTAGGTGTACGCGGGAAGGCTGTTTGCGCTGTTTGCGCACGGGCTTCCTCCTTATTTCTCCAGGTTCACTAGTGCAACTCGAATTCTCAGAGTCAGGGTTGCTAGCTCTGATGTTGGTCTTCTTCCTCTTGGTGCTGCTAGTTTTAATGAGCTGTGTAGCACGTGGCTCGGCTTGCCAGTCCATCTTGTCCATCTTGTTGGTGAGGGGTACGGGGGAGC
>NW_027212838.1:0-30000 GCF_030788295.1 Drosophila virilis | reverse complement strand
ACCAAGGAGTCTAACATATGTGCAAGTTATTGGGATATAAACCTAATAGCGTAATTAACTTGACTATTAATGGGATTAGTTTTTTAACTATTTATAGTTAATTAACGCAATCCCGGGGCGCTCTATATAGTTATGTATAATAATATTTATATTATTTATGCCTCTAACTGGAACGTACCTTGAGCATATATGCTGTGACCCGAAAGATGGTGAACTATACTTGATCAGGTTGAAGTCAGGGGAAACCCTGATGGAAGACCGAAACAGTTCTGACGTGCAAATCGATTGTCAGAATTGAGTATAGGGGCGAAAGACCAATCGAACCATCTAGTAGCTGGTTCCTTCCGAAGTTTCCCTCAGGATAGCTGGTGCATTTAACTGTTGTATAAAATAATCTTATCTGGTAAAGCGAATGATTAGAGGCCTTAGGGTCGAAACGATCTTAACCTATTCTCAAACTTTAAATGGGTAAGAACCTTAACTTTCTTGATATGAAGTTTAAGGTTATGATATAATGTGCCCAGTGGGCCACTTTTGGTAAGCAGAACTGGCGCTGTGGGATGAACCAAACGTAATGTTACGGTGCCCAAATTAACAACTCATACAGAAACCATGAAAGGCGTTGGTTGCTTAAAACAGCAGGACGGTGATCATGGAAGTCGAAATCCGCTAAGGAGTGTGTAACAACTCACCTGCCGAAGCAACTAGCCCTTAAAATGGATGGCGCTTAAGTTGTATACCTATACATTACCGCTAAAGTAGATGGTTTATATTACTTGTAATATAAATTTTGAAACTTTAGTGAGTAGGAAGGTACAATGGTGTGCATAGAAGTGTTTGGCGTAAGCCTGCATGGAGCCGCTATTGGTACAGATCTTGGTGGTAGTAGCAAATAATCGAATGAGACCTTGGAGGACTGAAGTGGAGAAGGGTTTCGTGTGAACAGTGGTTGATCACGAGTTAGTCGGTCCTAAGTTCAAGGCGAAAGCCGAAAATTTTCAAGTAAAGAAAAATCTAAATATATTTGTCATCTAACCGATTTTTATACACTTGAATAATTTTGAACGAAAGGGAATACGGTTCCAATTCCGTAACCTGTTGAGTATCCGTTTGTTATTAAATATGGGCCTCGTGCTCATCCTGGCAACAGGAACGACCATAAAGAAGCCGTCGAGAGGTATCGGAAGAGTTTTCTTTTCTGTTTTATAGCCGTACTACCATGGAAGTCTTTCGCAGAGAGATATGGTAGATGGGCTAGAAGAGCATGACATATACTGTTGTGTCGATATTTTCTCCTCGGACCTTGAAAATTTATGGTGGGGACACGCAAACTTCTCAACAGGCCGTACCAATATCCGCAGCTGGTCTCCAAGGTGAAGAGTCTCTAGTCGATAGAATAATGTAGGTAAGGGAAGTCGGCAAATTAGATCCGTAACTTCGGGATAAGGATTGGCTCTGAAGATTGAGATAGTCGGGCTTGATTGGGAAACAATAACATGGTTTATGTGCTCGTTCTGGGTAAATAAAGTTTCTATCATTTATGGTAGTTTCTTGTTCCCCGGATAGTTTAGTTACGTAGCCAATTGTGGAACTTTCTTGCTAAAATTTTTAAGAATACTAGTTGGGCTACCAATTAGTTCTTTTAAATTATAACGATTATCAATTAACAATCAATTCAGAACTGGCACGGACTTGGGGAATCCGACTGTCTAATTAAAACAAAGCATTGTGATGGCCCTAGCGGGTGTTGACACAATGTGATTTCTGCCCAGTGCTCTGAATGTCAAAGTGAAGAAATTCAAGTAAGCGCGGGTCAACGGCGGGAGTAACTATGACTCTCTTAAGGTAGCCAAATGCCTCGTCATCTAATTAGTGACGCGCATGAATGGATTAACGAGATTCCTACTGTCCCTATCTACTCAGTTCGTTTCAGACAGTCGTTGGGAACAGACGTGTTTATTTCATCGCTCGCTTCGCAAACAATTTTAAGATAACGGTGCTTTCAAGCAACGGTATCTTGTTTACATTTTGTGCGCTTATCAGCAATAAAGTTTTATTGCTTTGTTTACGTCGTTGCTGCGTGAGCAACAGGCGTTCGTGTGTGTGTGTGAAACCGCCAGCTTCTACGTGTGTGTGTGTGTGTGCGTGCTATTTATATATTAAATAGATAAGCGCACACCTGCGGACGATGCCGCCACGCAAAAAGAAGCCCGCTGAGAAGGGGGCTTTTGAAAATTGTAGGATGACGTCGGAAGATGAGGTGACCTTGTCGGAGTCGTCATCGAACAGCGAGGTAAGGCGGAGGAGCAAGCAGCGCCTGAGGAAGGCAACTTCCGAAAGCGCTGTCAGCTCAGTTGGTGCGCGTGAGGGGAGCGCTGTTCCCGCGGGAGCCGCAGATGGCTCGCCCGGAGCAGCGGGTGCAAGTGTGGAGGAGCGGGTTTTTGCCGTTCCTCATGCCGTGAGCGTTTTGGATGTGTCTGAACCTGCCGTGGAGGGGCCGTCGACAAGTGCGGCGGCTTTGAGGAAGCGGAAAGGAACAGCTGTCGAGCAGATGAAGGGGATAACGGGAGCTTTATTGCAGCTTGCACTCAAGGAGAGAGCCACGGGGTCGCTCATTTGCAAGTTAGTCGATTATACAGGGCAGTATGAGCAGCTCCTGTTCGCGCTTGTGGCGCAGAATGAGCGGCTGCAGGGGCGCTTGGAGGCCGTTTGCGGGGGTGCAGGCGTTTCGCATGAATTGCATGTTCCAGCCGGCCAAGCGCGGGCTCCGTCGGTGAACGCCGCCAGAGGGGGTCCCAGGTCGGCAGTGCCGTCTACCCCGGAGATGCCTCGGCCAGTTGAGACATGGTCCTTGGTTGTGCGCAGCAAGGCTGCTGGCAAAACCGCTAAGGACGTGGTTGAGCAGGTGGTGAAGGAGGTAGGTCCCTCTCTTGGTGTGCGGATACATGAGGTGAAACCTCTAAGGGATGGAGGTGCGTTAATTCGGACTCCATCGGTCGCCGAGCGTGAGAAAATTGTGGAGAACACAAAGTTCAACGAGGTGGGATTGGAAGTGTGTGTGAATGATAAATTAGGGCCGAAAGTTGTGGTTCAGGGCGTTCACTCGCAGATCACCCCTGACGAGTTCATGGGTGACCTTTACGAGATGAACTTAAAGGACAAAATGTCACTTGAAGCCTTTAAGAAAGGTGTCCGGATGACAAGTAAGCCATGGGCGGCGGGAGGTAATGTAGCAGTTAATATCGTCCTCGAGGGTGCTGTGGTGGCCATGCAGTCCCTTTTAGAAATCGGACGCTGCTACATAAAATGGTTTTCTTTTAGAGTGAGAAGTTTTGACCTGGTACCGGGATGCTACCGCTGCCTTGGCTTCGACCATAAGGTGGCGGAGTGCAGAGCCAAAGAGGACGTTTGCCGTCGCTGCGGCCAGATGGGTCACCGCGTGGCTCAGTGCAGCAATGCACTGAATTGCCGCAATTGCTCCTTTAAGGGGAAGCCGTCGGGACATCTGATGATGTCTCTAGCCTGTCCCATATACGGGGCGATTGTTGCGCGGGCGAATGCTAGACATTAAAATGTCTAGCAGATTTCTTCAGCTGAATTGTCAAAGGTCGTATGCAGCTATGTGTGATGTGGGGGCTATGATGTGTGAAAGGGGCAGCGTCGTTGCCCTGCTGCAGGAACCCTACGCGACCGGTGGTTGCGTAAGGGGATTGCCCGCATGTATGCGAGTATTCCCTGACAGCAGGGCTAACTCCGCTGTCATTGTGAATGATGTCAGTATTGAATGCACTTTGGTGAGTTCAACTGACTGGGGGGTGTGTGTGAGCCTAAGCGGCAGTTTTGGCAGGATTTTTGTAGTGAGCATGTATTGTAAGTTCGGGGATCCCCTCGAACCATACATTGCTTACTTGGATGAGGTGCTACTACTGGTTAGTAGCGTACCAGTCATCCTTGGTCTTGATGCGAATGCATCATCCCCCATGTGGTTCAGCAAGGTATCCAGACATTCGTCTGGGTATTCGAACCACACACGGGGTGAGATGCTAGCCGAGTGGGCCGTGTCCCAGGATGTTCGGGTCGTTAACGAACCCAGTGAGTGGTATACGTTTGCGGGTCCGGTGGGTCAGAGTGACATTGATGTTACTCTAGTGAATGCGGTGGCAATGAGTATGTATGCTTTTCATTGGTGTGTACTAGGTGGGCTTGGTGTGAGTGACCACAATCCGATTGAGATTGTTGTCACACACACTATTACGAGGAACGAAAGTGTTGGGGGTAATCGCTGGCGCACTTGTAGTGTGAATTGGTCCCTTCATGGGCTCATTGTGCAGGAGGCGGCAACGCAAGTTCCGCTTAATGCATTTAATGATTTGAATGTGGATGAGCAGGTCGTATGTGTGAATGGGTGGATAACTGGTGCGAATGATCGCATGTTTGAGAGGTACCGTAAGGTCAACCTTAAGCATGTGAAGTGGTGGACGAATCAGTTAAGCACCAAGCGGCGGATGGTCCGGTCTCTGCGGAAGCGATTCCAAAGGGCCAGAGCTACCAATGCGGATGGTGCAGCCCAACTCAGGATTGAATATAGTCGGTGTATGAATGAGTACAAGCAAATGCTTGTAAAGGTGAAAGAAGATGAATGGCGCTCTTTCCTGGAGCGCAATAAGGATGACCCCTGGGGTCGTGTTTATAAAATAGTTCGAGGTAGAGGCAGGGAAACGGATGTAAGTAGCCTCCGTGTTGGTAACGTTCAGTTAACGGCATGGAGGGATTGCATGAATGTCTTGTTGAATGAATTCTTCCCCAGAGCGGATCATCAGGACTCACCACCTAGTGTGGTTAGGCCTGTTGATCCGCTTCTGGATAGTGAGTTGGAGGTGGCTTTCTCGAGGTTAAAGTCGAGGAAGTCACCTGGTATGGATGGATTCACTGGAGAAATGTGTAAAAGTGTCTGGAAGTCAATTCCAGAGTATATGAATGCGATGTATGCGAAGTGTCTGAATGAGGGTTATTTCCCCAGTGAATGGAAGTGTGCGAGAGTGATAGTGCTCCTGAAGTCGCCTGACAGGATCAGGAGCAATCCTAGATCTTTTCGGGGCATCAGTCTTCTTCCGGTTCTTGGAAAAGTTCTGGAAAGGATTATGGTAGAAAGGCTTCAGGAGAGAATGAGTGACCAAATGTCTGACAGGCAATTTGGTTTTAGGCAGGGCAGATGTGTTGAGGATGCGTGGAGGTATGTTAGTGACTCTGTTGAGGCTAGCAGCTCCACGTATGTCTTGGGCATCTTTGTTGATTTTAAAGGTGCTTTCGACTACCTGAGTTGGGCGAGTGTTTTGAGAAGGTTGGATGAATGCGGGTGCCGAGAATTAGCTCTCTGGAAGAGCTATTTCTCTGGCAGACGTGCGTGTGCTGTAGGGCGGTGTGAATGTGTGAGCGTAAATGTGGTTCGTGGCTGTCCGCAGGGATCTATCTGTGGCCCATTCATTTGGAACCTCATGATGGACCCCTTGCTGGTGCAGCTTGAGCAGATGTGTAAATGTTGTGCGTATGCGGACGATCTGCTCATCTTGATTGAGGGTCGGTCGCGTCTTGAGATCGAGACGAATGCGGGTATGTGCTTGCGCACTGTGTATGAGTGGGGTGAAAGTGTTGGGGTCAGTCTTGCAATGGACAAGACAGTGTCAATGCTGCTCAAGGGCAGATTGGCAGCTAGTCGGCCACCCATTGTCAGACTGAATGGAGTGAATGTGAGGTATGCGTCTGAGGTGAAATACCTCGGCATAACCTTCGGCGAGAGGATGTGTTTCACTCCTCATATCGCTGGTCTCAAGGCCCGGCTACTTGGTTTGGTGGGGCAAGTGCGTCGTATTTTGAGGTCTGACTGGGGCCTAAGCAGACGTGCTGTCCGCACCATCTATGAGGGTCTGTTTGTTGCATGTGCAGCATATGGATCGTCTGTATGGTGCAAGGCGGTCACGACTGTGGTCGGCAGAAAGAAAGTGCTGGCTTGCCAGAGAGTGCTTCTGTTAGGTTGTTTGCCTGTGTGCCGCACTGTCTCTACGGAGGCAATGCAGGTACTGTTAGGAGTAGCCCCTCTTGACTTGGAGATCAGGCGTCGAGCCTTGATGTACAGGATCAAGAGGCGGCTGCCATTGCTGCAGAATGATTGGCTAGCGGGTAGGGATGTGGAGAGTTTAGGGCTTAGTGAATGCAAGAGATTGGTGAAAGAGTGTGTTTTGTCTGACTGGCAAGTCAGATGGGACACTAGCGTGAATGGGCGTGTCACTCATCGGTTTATACGGGAGGTTACATTTGCCGGCAGCCGACCAGACTTTGGGTTCGGCCTGAGTCTTGGATTCCTGTTGACTGGTCACGGTTCCCTCAATGCATTCCTGCATTCGAGGAACCTTTATGACAGTCCAGAATGCCGTTGTGGCTCGGCTGCTGAGACATGGGAGCATGTTCTCTGTGAGTGCACAAGGTATGCAGATTTTCGAGATCTGAGGGGGATGGGTATAAGTGAGGTTAGTGGCGGGTTTGACGTAAGTCAATCACTCTCCACTAGTGATAGGGTTAGAAGAATGAGTGAGTTTGCTAGAGCTGCATTTTCCAGGCGACGTTTGCAATTGCAGGAAGGAATTGTATGAATGATGATGGATGGTAGATGTGAGAATGTGGGGGTACGAATGTGGGGGTGTTTCTGAATGGTAATTTTTGTTGAACATTGTGTTGTGATGGGGCTACCAACCCTTAACTGTTTTGGAGTTTAAATTGGAAGTGCCCTTCTGGTACGAGGCCTGACCGGAGGCTTTTAATCTGGTACCACGGGTAACCAGGAGCCCACGGAACTTGTTCCGTCCTGGTTAGTTGGTGCGGCCCTTCGGGGAGTATCGTGGTGGTTGTGGTTTAACACCCAAATGCGGGTAGAGCATCGCTCGACGTGGAGTTGCGTCATACAACCGGGTTCCGTGACCCAGATTACGGAAGAGGCTTAGATAGTCCTCGTGCCAAACCAAGGTAGAAGTCACAACCAAACAGTCGTGTCTTTAATTGGTACCTGCGGAATTGTTCCAAGGGGGCGGTGATTGACGCTTGAATTAATCCTATACTAGGAACCGTGAGATTAAGCCATCGCGGCAGGTGCTCACGTTAAGCCCACTGACTTTCATGTCCCTATCTACTCAGTTCGTTTCAGACAGTCGTTGGGAACAGACGTGTTTATTTCATCGCTCGCTTCGCAAACAATTTAAGATAACGGTGCTTTCAAGCAACGGTATCTTGTTTACATTTTGTGCGCTTATCAGCAATAAAGTTTTATTGCTTTGTTTACGTCGTTGCTGCGTGAGCAACAGGCGTTCGTGTGTGTGTGTGAAACCGCCAGCTTCTACGTGTGTGTGTGTGTGTGCGTGCTATTTATATATTAAATAGATAAGCGCACACCTGCGGACGATGCCGCCACGCAAAAAGAAGCCCGCTGAGAAGGGGGCTTTTGAAAATTGTAGGATGACGTCGGAAGATGAGGTGACCTTGTCGGAGTCGTCATCGAACAGCGAGGTAAGGCGGAGGAGCAAGCAGCGCCTGAGGAAGGCAACTTCCGAAAGCGCTGTCAGCTCAGTTGGTGCGCGTGAGGGGAGCGCTGTTCCCGCGGGAGCCGCAGATGGCTCGCCCGGAGCAGCGGGTGCAAGTGTGGAGGAGCGGGTTTTTGCCGTTCCTCATGCCGTGAGCGTTTTGAATGTGTCTGAACCTGCCGTGGAGGGGCCGTCGACAAGTGCGGCGGCTTTGAGGAAGCGGAAAGGAACAGCTGTCGAGCAGATGAAGGGGATAACGGGAGCTTTATTGCAGCTTGCACTCAAGGAGAGAGCCACGGGGTCGCTCATTTGCAAGTTAGTCGATTATACAGGGCAGTATGAGCAGCTCCTGTTCGCGCTTGTGGCGCAGAATGAGCGGCTGCAGGGGCGCTTGGAGGCCGTTTGCGGGGGTGCAGGCGTTTCGCATGAATTGCATGTTCCAGCCGGCCAAGCGCGGGCTCCGTCGGTGAACGCCGCCAGAGGGGGTCCCAGGTCGGCAGTGCCGTCTACCCCGGAGATGCCTCGGCCAGTTGAGACATGGTCCTTGGTTGTGCGCAGCAAGGCTGCTGGCAAAACCGCTAAGGACGTGGTTGAGCAGGTGGTGAAGGAGGTAGGTCCCTCTCTTGGTGTGCGGATACATGAGGTGAAACCTCTAAGGGATGGAGGTGCGTTAATTCGGACTCCATCGGTCGCCGAGCGTGAGAAAATTGTGGAGAACACAAAGTTCAACGAGGTGGGATTGGAAGTGTGTGTGAATGATAAATTAGGGCCGAAAGTTGTGGTTCAGGGCGTTCACTCGCAGATCACCCCTGACGAGTTCATGGGTGACCTTTACGAGATGAACTTAAAGGACAAAATGTCACTTGAAGCCTTTAAGAAAGGTGTCCGGATGACAAGTAAGCCATGGGCGGCGGGAGGTAATGTAGCAGTTAATATCGTCCTCGAGGGTGCTGTGGTGGCCATGCAGTCCCTTTTAGAAATCGGACGCTGCTACATAAAATGGTTTTCTTTTAGAGTGAGAAGTTTTGACCTGGTACCGGGATGCTACCGCTGCCTTGGCTTCGACCATAAGGTGGCGGAGTGCAGAGCCAAAGAGGACGTTTGCCGTCGCTGCGGCCAGATGGGTCACCGCGTGGCTCAGTGCAGCAATGCACTGAATTGCCGCAATTGCTCCTTTAAGGGGAAGCCGTCGGGACATCTGATGATGTCTCTAGCCTGTCCCATATACGGGGCGATTGTTGCGCGGGCGAATGCTAGACATTAAAATGTCTAGCAGATTTCTTCAGCTGAATTGTCAAAGGTCGTATGCAGCTATGTGTGATGTGGGGGCTATGATGTGTGAAAGGGGCAGCGTCGTTGCCCTGCTGCAGGAACCCTACGCGACCGGTGGTTGCGTAAGGGGATTGCCCGCATGTATGCGAGTATTCCCTGACAGCAGGGCTAACTCCGCTGTCATTGTGAATGATGTCAGTATTGAATGCACTTTGGTGAGTTCAACTGACTGGGGGGTGTGTGTGAGCCTAAGCGGCAGTTTTGGCAGGATTTTTGTAGTGAGCATGTATTGTAAGTTCGGGGATCCCCTCGAACCATACATTGCTTACTTGGATGAGGTGCTACTACTGGTTAGTAGCGTACCAGTCATCCTTGGTCTTGATGCGAATGCATCATCCCCCATGTGGTTCAGCAAGGTATCCAGACATTCGTCTGGGTATTCGAACCACACACGGGGTGAGATGCTAGCCGAGTGGGCCGTGTCCCAGGATGTTCGGGTCGTTAACGAACCCAGTGAGTGGTATACGTTTGCGGGTCCGGTGGGTCAGAGTGACATTGATGTTACTCTAGTGAATGCGGTGGCAATGAGTATGTATGCTTTTCATTGGTGTGTACTAGGTGGGCTTGGTGTGAGTGACCACAATCCGATTGAGATTGTTGTCACACACACTATTACGAGGAACGAAAGTGTTGGGGGTAATCGCTGGCGCACTTGTAGTGTGAATTGGTCCCTTCATGGGCTCATTGTGCAGGAGGCGGCAACGCAAGTTCCGCTTAATGCATTTAATGATTTGAATGTGGATGAGCAGGTCGTATGTGTGAATGGGTGGATAACTGGTGCGAATGATCGCATGTTTGAGAGGTACCGTAAGGTCAACCTTAAGCATGTGAAGTGGTGGACGAATCAGTTAAGCACCAAGCGGCGGATGGTCCGGTCTCTGCGGAAGCGATTCCAAAGGGCCAGAGCTACCAATGCGGATGGTGCAGCCCAACTCAGGATTGAATATAGTCGGTGTATGAATGAGTACAAGCAAATGCTTGTAAAGGTGAAAGAAGATGAATGGCGCTCTTTCCTGGAGCGCAATAAGGATGACCCCTGGGGTCGTGTTTATAAAATAGTTCGAGGTAGAGGCAGGGAAACGGATGTAAGTAGCCTCCGTGTTGGTAACGTTCAGTTAACGGCATGGAGGGATTGCATGAATGTCTTGTTGAATGAATTCTTCCCCAGAGCGGATCATCAGGACTCACCACCTAGTGTGGTTAGGCCTGTTGATCCGCTTCTGGATAGTGAGTTGGAGGTGGCTTTCTCGAGGTTAAAGTCGAGGAAGTCACCTGGTATGGATGGATTCACTGGAGAAATGTGTAAAAGTGTCTGGAAGTCAATTCCAGAGTATATGAATGCGATGTATGCGAAGTGTCTGAATGAGGGTTATTTCCCCAGTGAATGGAAGTGTGCGAGAGTGATAGTGCTCCTGAAGTCGCCTGACAGGATCAGGAGCAATCCTAGATCTTTTCGGGGCATCAGTCTTCTTCCGGTTCTTGGAAAAGTTCTGGAAAGGATTATGGTAGAAAGGCTTCAGGAGAGAATGAATGACCAAATGTCTGACAGGCAATTTGGTTTTAGGCAGGGCAGATGTGTTGAGGATGCGTGGAGGTATGTTAGTGACTCTGTTGAGGCTAGCAGCTCCACGTATGTCTTGGGCATCTTTGTTGATTTTAAAGGTGCTTTCGACTACCTGAGTTGGGCGAGTGTTTTGAGAAGGTTGGATGAATGCGGGTGCCGAGAATTAGCTCTCTGGAAGAGCTATTTCTCTGGCAGACGTGCGTGTGCTGTAGGGCGGTGTGAATGTGTGAGCGTAAATGTTGTTCGTGGCTGCCCGCAGGGATCTATCTGTGGCCCATTCATTTGGAACCTCATGATGGACCCCTTGCTGGTGCAGCTTGAGCAGATGTGTAAATGTTGTGCGTATGCGGACGATCTGCTTATCTTGATTGAGGGTCGGTCGCGTCTTGAGATCGAGACGAATGCGGGTATGTGCTTGCGCACTGTGTATGAGTGGGGTGAAAGTGTTGGGGTCAGTCTTGCAATGGACAAGACAGTGTCAATGCTGCTCAAGGGCAGATTGGCAGCTAGTCGGCCACCCATTGTCAGACTGAATGGAGTGAATGTGAGGTATGCGTCTGAGGTGAAATACCTCGGCATAACCTTCGGCGAGAGGATGTGTTTCACTCCTCATATCGCTGGTCTCAAGGCCCGGCTACTTGGTTTGGTGGGGCAAGTGCGTCGTATTTTGAGGTCTGACTGGGGCCTAAGCAGACGTGCTGTCCGCACCATCTATGAGGGTCTGTTTGTTGCATGTGCAGCATATGGATCGTCTGTATGGTGCAAGGCGGTCACGACTGTGGTCGGCAGAAAGAAAGTGCTGGCTTGCCAGAGAGTGCTTCTGTTAGGTTGTTTGCCTGTGTGCCGCACTGTCTCTACGGAGGCAATGCAGGTACTGTTAGGAGTAGCCCCTCTTGACTTGGAGATCAGGCGTCGAGCCTTGATGTACAGGATCAAGAGGCGGCTGCCATTGCTGCAGAATGATTGGCTAGCGGGTAGGGATGTGGAGAGTTTAGGGCTTAGTGAATGCAAGAGATTGGTGAAAGAGTGTGTTTTGTCTGACTGGCAAGTCAGATGGGACACTAGCGTGAATGGGCGTGTCACTCATCGGTTTATACGGGAGGTTACATTTGCCGGCAGCCGACCAGACTTTGGGTTCGGCCTGAGTCTTGGATTCCTGTTGACTGGTCACGGTTCCCTCAATGCATTCCTGCATTCGAGGAACCTTTATGACAGTCCAGAATGCCGTTGTGGCTCGGCTGCTGAGACATGGGAGCATGTTCTCTGTGAGTGCACAAGGTATGCAGATTTTCGAGATCTGAGGGGGATGGGTATAAGTGAGGTTAGTGGCGGGTTTGACGTAAGTCAATCACTCTCCACTAGTGATAGGGTTAGAAGAATGAGTGAGTTTGCTAGAGCTGCATTTTCCAGGCGACGTTTGCAATTGCAGGAAGGAATTGTATGAATGATGATGGATGGTAGATGTGAGAATGTGGGGGTACGAATGTGGGGGTGTTTCTGAATGGTAATTTTTGTTGAACATTGTGTTGTGTTGGGGCTACCAACCCTTAACTGTTTTGGAGTTTAAATTGGAAGTGCCCTTCTGGTACGAGGCCTGACCGGAGGCTTTTAATCTGGTACCACGGGTAACCAGGAGCCCACGGAACTTGTTCCGTCCTGGTTAGTTGGTGCGGCCCTTCGGGGAGTATCGTGGTGGTTGTGGTTTAACACCCAAATGCGGGTAGAGCATCGCTCGACGTGGAGTTGCGTCATACAACCGGGTTCCGTGACCCAGATTACGGAAGAGGCTTAGATAGTCCTCGTGCCAAACCAAGGTAGAAGTCACAACCAAACAGTCGTGTCTTTAATTGGTACCTGCGGAATTGATGTTCCAAGGGGGCGGTGATTGACGCTTGAATTAATCCTATACTAGGAACCGTGAGATTAAGCCATCGCGGCAGGTGCTCACGTTAAGCCCACTGACTTTCATGTCCCTATCTACTCAGTTCGTTTCAGACAGTCGTTGGGAACAGACGTGTTTATTTCATCGCTCGCTTCGCAAACAATTTTAAGATAACGGTGCTTTCAAGCAACGGTATCTTGTTTACATTTTGTGCGCTTATCAGCAATAAAGTTTTATTGCTTTGTTTACGTCGTTGCTGCGTGAGCAACAGGCGTTCGTGTGTGTGTGTGAAACCGCCAGCTTCTACGTGTGTGTGTGTGTGTGCGTGCTATTTATATATTAAATAGATAAGCGCACACCTGCGGACGATGCCGCCACGCAAAAAGAAGCCCGCTGAGAAGGGGGCTTTTGAAAATTGTAGGATGACGTCGGAAGATGAGGTGACCTTGTCGGAGTCGTCATCGAACAGCGAGGTAAGGCGGAGGAGCAAGCAGCGCCTGAGGAAGGCAACTTCCGAAAGCGCTGTCAGCTCAGTTGGTGCGCGTGAGGGGAGCGCTGTTCCCGCGGGAGCCGCAGATGGCTCGCCCGGAGCAGCGGGTGCAAGTGTGGAGGAGCGGGTTTTTGCCGTTCCTCATGCCGTGAGCGTTTTGAATGTGTCTGAACCTGCCGTGGAGGGGCCGTCGACAAGTGCGGCGGCTTTGAGGAAGCGGAAAGGAACAGCTGTCGAGCAGATGAAGGGGATAACGGGAGCTTTATTGCAGCTTGCACTCAAGGAGAGAGCCACGGGGTCGCTCATTTGCAAGTTAGTCGATTATACAGGGCAGTATGAGCAGCTCCTGTTCGCGCTTGTGGCGCAGAATGAGCGGCTGCAGGGGCGCTTGGAGGCCGTTTGCGGGGGTGCAGGCGTTTCGCATGAGTTGCATGTTCCAGCCGGCCAAGCGCGGGCTCCGTCGGTGAACGCCGCCAGAGGGGGTCCCAGGTCGGCAGTGCCGTCTACCCCGGAGATGCCTCGGCCAGTTGAGACATGGTCCTTGGTTGTGCGCAGCAAGGCTGCTGGCAAAACCGCTAAGGACGTGGTTGAGCAGGTGGTGAAGGAGGTAGGTCCCTCTCTTGGTGTGCGGATACATGAGGTGAAACCTCTAAGGGATGGAGGTGCGTTAATTCGGACTCCATCGGTCGCCGAGCGTGAGAAAATTGTGGAGAACACAAAGTTCAACGAGGTGGGATTGGAAGTGTGTGTGAATGATAAATTAGGGCCGAAAGTTGTGGTTCAGGGCGTTCACTCGCAGATCACCCCTGACGAGTTCATGGGTGACCTTTACGAGATGAACTTAAAGGACAAAATGTCACTTGAAGCCTTTAAGAAAGGTGTCCGGATGACAAGTAAGCCATGGGCGGCGGGAGGTAATGTAGCAGTTAATATCGTCCTCGAGGGTGCTGTGGTGGCCATGCAGTCCCTTTTAGAAATCGGACGCTGCTACATAAAATGGTTTTCTTTTAGAGTGAGAAGTTTTGACCTGGTACCGGGATGCTACCGCTGCCTTGGCTTCGACCATAAGGTGGCGGAGTGCAGAGCCAAAGAGGACGTTTGCCGTCGCTGCGGCCAGATGGGTCACCGCGTGGCTCAGTGCAGCAATGCACTGAATTGCCGCAATTGCTCCTTTAAGGGGAAGCCGTCGGGACATCTGATGATGTCTCTAGCCTGTCCCATATACGGGGCGATTGTTGCGCGGGCGAATGCTAGACATTAAAATGTCTAGCAGATTTCTTCAGCTGAATTGTCAAAGGTCGTATGCAGCTATGTGTGATGTGGGGGCTATGATGTGTGAAAGGGGCAGCGTCGTTGCCCTGCTGCAGGAACCCTACGCGACCGGTGGTTGCGTAAGGGGATTGCCCGCATGTATGCGAGTATTCCCTGACAGCAGGGCTAACTCCGCTGTCATTGTGAATGATGTCAGTATTGAATGCACTTTGGTGAGTTCAACTGACTGGGGGGTGTGTGTGAGCCTAAGCGGCAGTTTTGGCAGGATTTTTGTAGTGAGCATGTATTGTAAGTTCGGGGATCCCCTCGAACCATACATTGCTTACTTGGATGAGGTGCTACTACTGGTTAGTAGCGTACCAGTCATCCTTGGTCTTGATGCGAATGCATCATCCCCCATGTGGTTCAGCAAGGTATCCAGACATTCGTCTGGGTATTCGAACCACACACGGGGTGAGATGCTAGCCGAGTGGGCCGTGTCCCAGGATGTTCGGGTCGTTAACGAACCCAGTGAGTGGTATACGTTTGCGGGTCCGGTGGGTCAGAGTGACATTGATGTTACTCTAGTGAATGCGGTGGCAATGAGTATGTATGCTTTTCATTGGTGTGTACTAGGTGGGCTTGGTGTGAGTGACCACAATCCGATTGAGATTGTTGTCACACACACTATTACGAGGAACGAAAGTGTTGGGGGTAATCGCTGGCGCACTTGTAGTGTGAATTGGTCCCTTCATGGGCTCATTGTGCAGGAGGCGGCAACGCAAGTTCCGCTTAATGCATTTAATGATTTGAATGTGGATGAGCAGGTCGTATGTGTGAATGGGTGGATAACTGGTGCGAATGATCGCATGTTTGAGAGGTACCGTAAGGTCAACCTTAAGCATGTGAAGTGGTGGACGAATCAGTTAAGCACCAAGCGGCGGATGGTCCGGTCTCTGCGGAAGCGATTCCAAAGGGCCAGAGCTACCAATGCGGATGGTGCAGCCCAACTCAGGATTGAATATAGTCGGTGTATGAATGAGTACAAGCAAATGCTTGTAAAGGTGAAAGAAGATGAATGGCGCTCTTTCCTGGAGCGCAATAAGGATGACCCCTGGGGTCGTGTTTATAAAATAGTTCGAGGTAGAGGCAGGGAAACGGATGTAAGTAGCCTCCGTGTTGGTAACGTTCAGTTAACGGCATGGAGGGATTGCATGAATGTCTTGTTGAATGAATTCTTCCCCAGAGCGGATCATCAGGACTCACCACCTAGTGTGGTTAGGCCTGTTGATCCGCTTCTGGATAGTGAGTTGGAGGTGGCTTTCTCGAGGTTAAAGTCGAGGAAGTCACCTGGTATGGATGGATTCACTGGAGAAATGTGTAAAAGTGTCTGGAAGTCAATTCCAGAGTATATGAATGCGATGTATGCGAAGTGTCTGAATGAGGGTTATTTCCCCAGTGAATGGAAGTGTGCGAGAGTGATAGTGCTCCTGAAGTCGCCTGACAGGATCAGGAGCAATCCTAGATCTTTTCGGGGCATCAGTCTTCTTCCGGTTCTTGGAAAAGTTCTGGAAAGGATTATGGTAGAAAGGCTTCAGGAGAGAATGAATGACCAAATGTCTGACAGGCAATTTGGTTTTAGGCAGGGCAGATGTGTTGAGGATGCGTGGAGGTATGTTAGTGACTCTGTTGAGGCTAGCAGCTCCACGTATGTCTTGGGCATCTTTGTTGATTTTAAAGGTGCTTTCGACTACCTGAGTTGGGCGAGTGTTTTGAGAAGGTTGGATGAATGCGGGTGCCGAGAATTAGCTCTCTGGAAGAGCTATTTCTCTGGCAGACGTGCGTGTGCTGTAGGGCGGTGTGAATGTGTGAGCGTAAATGTTGTTCGTGGCTGCCCGCAGGGATCTATCTGTGGCCCATTCATTTGGAACCTCATGATGGACCCCTTGCTGGTGCAGCTTGAGCAGATGTGTAAATGTTGTGCGTATGCGGACGATCTGCTTATCTTGATTGAGGGTCGGTCGCGTCTTGAGATCGAGACGAATGCGGGTATGTGCTTGCGCACTGTGTATGAGTGGGGTGAAAGTGTTGGGGTCAGTCTTGCAATGGACAAGACAGTGTCAATGCTGCTCAAGGGCAGATTGGCAGCTAGTCGGCCACCCATTGTCAGACTGAATGGAGTGAATGTGAGGTATGCGTCTGAGGTGAAATACCTCGGCATAACCTTCGGCGAGAGGATGTGTTTCACTCCTCATATCGCTGGTCTCAAGGCCCGGCTACTTGGTTTGGTGGGGCAAGTGCGTCGTATTTTGAGGTCTGACTGGGGCCTAAGCAGACGTGCTGTCCGCACCATCTATGAGGGTCTGTTTGTTGCATGTGCAGCATATGGATCGTCTGTATGGTGCAAGGCGGTCACGACTGTGGTCGGCAGAAAGAAAGTGCTGGCTTGCCAGAGAGTGCTTCTGTTAGGTTGTTTGCCTGTGTGCCGCACTGTCTCTACGGAGGCAATGCAGGTACTGTTAGGAGTAGCCCCTCTTGACTTGGAGATCAGGCGTCGAGCCTTGATGTACAGGATCAAGAGGCGGCTGCCATTGCTGCAGAATGATTGGCTAGCGGGTAGGGATGTGGAGAGTTTAGGGCTTAGTGAATGCAAGAGATTGGTGAAAGAGTGTGTTTTGTCTGACTGGCAAGTCAGATGGGACACTAGCGTGAATGGGCGTGTCACTCATCGGTTTATACGGGAGGTTACATTTGCCGGCAGCCGACCAGACTTTGGGTTCGGCCTGAGTCTTGGATTCCTGTTGACTGGTCACGGTTCCCTCAATGCATTCCTGCATTCGAGGAACCTTTATGACAGTCCAGAATGCCGTTGTGGCTCGGCTGCTGAGACATGGGAGCATGTTCTCTGTGAGTGCACAAGGTATGCAGATCTTCGAGATCTGAGGGGGATGGGTATAAGTGAGGTTAGTGGCGGGTTTGACGTAAGTCAATCACTCTCCACTAGTGATAGGGTTAGAAGAATGAGTGAGTTTGCTAGAGCTGCATTTTCCAGGCGACGTTTGCAATTGCAGGAAGGAATTGTATGAATGATGATGGATGGTAGATGTGAGAATGTGGGGGTACGAATGTGGGGGTGTGTCTGAATGGTAATTTTTGTTGAACATTGTGTTGTGTTGGGGCTACCAACCCTTAACTGTTTTGGAGTTTAAATTGGAAGTGCCCTTCTGGTACGAGGCCTGACCAGAGGCTTTTAATCTGGTACCACGGGTAACCAGGAGCCCACGGAACTTGTTCCGTCCTGGTTAGTTGGTGCGGCCCTTCGGGGAGTATCGTGGTGGTTGTGGTTTAACACCCAAATGCGGGTAGAGCATCGCTCGACGTGGAGTTGCGTCATACAACCGGGTTCCGTGACCCAGATTACGGAAGAGGCTTAGATAGTCCTCGTGCCAAACCAAGGTAGAAGTCACAACCAAACAGTCGTGTCTTTAATTGGTACCTGCGGAATTGATGTTCCAAGGGGGCGGTGATTGACGCTTGAATTAATCCTATACTAGGAACCGTGAGATTAAGCCATCGCGGCAGGTGCTCACGTTAAGCCCACTGACTTTCATGTCCCTATCTACTCAGTTCGTTTCAGACAGTCGTTGGGAACAGACGTGTTTATTTCATCGCTCGCTTCGCAAACAATTTTAAGATAACGGTGCTTTCAAGCAACGGTATCTTGTTTACATTTTGTGCGCTTATCAGCAATAAAGTTTTATTGCTTTGTTTACGTCGTTGCTGCGTGAGCAACAGGCGTTCGTGTGTGTGTGTGAAACCGCCAGCTTCTACGTGTGTGTGTGTGTGTGCGTGCTATTTATATATTAAATAGATAAGCGCACACCTGCGGACGATGCCGCCACGCAAAAAGAAGCCCGCTGAGAAGGGGGCTTTTGAAAATTGTAGGATGACGTCGGAAGATGAGGTGACCTTGTCGGAGTCGTCATCGAACAGCGAGGTAAGGCGGAGGAGCAAGCAGCGCCTGAGGAAGGCAACTTCGAAAGCGCTGTCAGCTCAGTTGGTGCGCGTGAGGGGAGCGCTGTTCCCGCGGGAGCCGCAGATGGCTCGCCCGGAGCAGCGGGTGCAAGTGTGGAGGAGCGGGTTTTTGCCGTTCCTCATGCCGTGAGCGTTTTGAATGTGTCTGAACCTGCCGTGGAGGGGCCGTCGACAAGTGCGGCGGCTTTGAGGAAGCGGAAAGGAACAGCTGTCGAGCAGATGAAGGGGATAACGGGAGCTTTATTGCAGCTTGCACTCAAGGAGAGAGCCACGGGGTCGCTCATTTGCAAGTTAGTCGATTATACAGGGCAGTATGAGCAGCTCCTGTTCGCGCTTGTGGCGCAGAATGAGCGGCTGCAGGGGCGCTTGGAGGCCGTTTGCGGGGGTGCAGGCGTTTCGCATGAGTTGCATGTTCCAGCCGGCCAAGCGCGGGCTCCGTCGGTGAACGCCGCCAGAGGGGGTCCCAGGTCGGCAGTGCCGTCTACCCCGGAGATGCCTCGGCCAGTTGAGACATGGTCCTTGGTTGTGCGCAGCAAGGCTGCTGGCAAAACCGCTAAGGACGTGGTTGAGCAGGTGGTGAAGGAGGTAGGTCCCTCTCTTGGTGTGCGGATACATGAGGTGAAACCTCTAAGGGATGGAGGTGCGTTAATTCGGACTCCATCGGTCGCCGAGCGTGAGAAAATTGTGGAGAACACAAAGTTCAACGAGGTGGGATTGGAAGTGTGTGTGAATGATAAATTAGGGCCGAAAGTTGTGGTTCAGGGCGTTCACTCGCAGATCACCCCTGACGAGTTCATGGGTGACCTTTACGAGATGAACTTAAAGGACAAAATGTCACTTGAAGCCTTTAAGAAAGGTGTCCGGATGACAAGTAAGCCATGGGCGGCGGGAGGTAATGTAGCAGTTAATATCGTCCTCGAGGGTGCTGTGGTGGCCATGCAGTCCCTTTTAGAAATCGGACGCTGCTACATAAAATGGTTTTCTTTTAGAGTGAGAAGTTTTGACCTGGTACCGGGATGCTACCGCTGCCTTGGCTTCGACCATAAGGTGGCGGAGTGCAGAGCCAAAGAGGACGTTTGCCGTCGCTGCGGCCAGATGGGTCACCGCGTGGCTCAGTGCAGCAATGCACTGAATTGCCGCAATTGCTCCTTTAAGGGGAAGCCGTCGGGACATCTGATGATGTCTCTAGCCTGTCCCATATACGGGGCGATTGTTGCGCGGGCGAATGCTAGACATTAAAATGTCTAGCAGATTTCTTCAGCTGAATTGTCAAAGGTCGTATGCAGCTATGTGTGATGTGGGGGCTATGATGTGTGAAAGGGGCAGCGTCGTTGCCCTGCTGCAGGAACCCTACGCGACCGGTGGTTGCGTAAGGGGATTGCCCGCATGTATGCGAGTATTCCCTGACAGCAGGGCTAACTCCGCTGTCATTGTGAATGATGTCAGTATTGAATGCACTTTGGTGAGTTCAACTGACTGGGGGGTGTGTGTGAGCCTAAGCGGCAGTTTTGGCAGGATTTTTGTAGTGAGCATGTATTGTAAGTTCGGGGATCCCCTCGAACCATACATTGCTTACTTGGATGAGGTGCTACTACTGGTTAGTAGCGTACCAGTCATCCTTGGTCTTGATGCGAATGCATCATCCCCCATGTGGTTCAGCAAGGTATCCAGACATTCGTCTGGGTATTCGAACCACACACGGGGTGAGATGCTAGCCGAGTGGGCCGTGTCCCAGGATGTTCGGGTCGTTAACGAACCCAGTGAGTGGTATACGTTTGCGGGTCCGGTGGGTCAGAGTGACATTGATGTTACTCTAGTGAATGCGGTGGCAATGAGTATGTATGCTTTTCATTGGTGTGTACTAGGTGGGCTTGGTGTGAGTGACCACAATCCGATTGAGATTGTTGTCACACACACTATTACGAGGAACGAAAGTGTTGGGGGTAATCGCTGGCGCACTTGTAGTGTGAATTGGTCCCTTCATGGGCTCATTGTGCAGGAGGCGGCAACGCAAGTTCCGCTTAATGCATTTAATGATTTGAATGTGGATGAGCAGGTCGTATGTGTGAATGGGTGGATAACTGGTGCGAATGATCGCATGTTTGAGAGGTACCGTAAGGTCAACCTTAAGCATGTGAAGTGGTGGACGAATCAGTTAAGCACCAAGCGGCGGATGGTCCGGTCTCTGCGGAAGCGATTCCAAAGGGCCAGAGCTACCAATGCGGATGGTGCAGCCCAACTCAGGATTGAATATAGTCGGTGTATGAATGAGTACAAGCAAATGCTTGTAAAGGTGAAAGAAGATGAATGGCGCTCTTTCCTGGAGCGCAATAAGGATGACCCCTGGGGTCGTGTTTATAAAATAGTTCGAGGTAGAGGCAGGGAAACGGATGTAAGTAGCCTCCGTGTTGGTAACGTTCAGTTAACGGCATGGAGGGATTGCATGAATGTCTTGTTGAATGAATTCTTCCCCAGAGCGGATCATCAGGACTCACCACCTAGTGTGGTTAGGCCTGTTGATCCGCTTCTGGATAGTGAGTTGGAGGTGGCTTTCTCGAGGTTAAAGTCGAGGAAGTCACCTGGTATGGATGGATTCACTGGAGAAATGTGTAAAAGTGTCTGGAAGTCAATTCCAGAGTATATGAATGCGATGTATGCGAAGTGTCTGAATGAGGGTTATTTCCCCAGTGAATGGAAGTGTGCGAGAGTGATAGTGCTCCTGAAGTCGCCTGACAGGATCAGGAGCAATCCTAGATCTTTTCGGGGCATCAGTCTTCTTCCGGTTCTTGGAAAAGTTCTGGAAAGGATTATGGTAGAAAGGCTTCAGGAGAGAATGAATGACCAAATGTCTGACAGGCAATTTGGTTTTAGGCAGGGCAGATGTGTTGAGGATGCGTGGAGGTATGTTAGTGACTCTGTTGAGGCTAGCAGCTCCACGTATGTCTTGGGCATCTTTGTTGATTTTAAAGGTGCTTTCGACTACCTGAGTTGGGCGAGTGTTTTGAGAAGGTTGGATGAATGCGGGTGCCGAGAATTAGCTCTCTGGAAGAGCTATTTCTCTGGCAGACGTGCGTGTGCTGTAGGGCGGTGTGAATGTGTGAGCGTAAATGTGGTTCGTGGCTGTCCGCAGGGATCTATCTGTGGCCCATTCATTTGGAACCTCATGATGGACCCCTTGCTGGTGCAGCTTGAGCAGATGTGTAAATGTTGTGCGTATGCGGACGATCTGCTTATCTTGATTGAGGGTCGGTCGCGTCTTGAGATCGAGACGAATGCGGGTATGTGCTTGCGCACTGTGTATGAGTGGGGTGAAAGTGTTGGGGTCAGTCTTGCAATGGACAAGACAGTGTCAATGCTGCTCAAGGGCAGATTGGCAGCTAGTCGGCCACCCATTGTCAGACTGAATGGAGTGAATGTGAGGTATGCGTCTGAGGTGAAATACCTCGGCATAACCTTCGGCGAGAGGATGTGTTTCACTCCTCATATCGCTGGTCTCAAGGCCCGGCTACTTGGTTTGGTGGGGCAAGTGCGTCGTATTTTGAGGTCTGACTGGGGCCTAAGCAGACGTGCTGTCCGCACCATCTATGAGGGTCTGTTTGTTGCATGTGCAGCATATGGATCGTCTGTATGGTGCAAGGCGGTCACGACTGTGGTCGGCAGAAAGAAAGTGCTGGCTTGCCAGAGAGTGCTTCTGTTAGGTTGTTTGCCTGTGTGCCGCACTGTCTCTACGGAGGCAATGCAGGTACTGTTAGGAGTAGCCCCTCTTGACTTGGAGATCAGGCGTCGAGCCTTGATGTACAGGATCAAGAGGCGGCTGCCATTGCTGCAGAATGATTGGCTAGCGGGTAGGGATGTGGAGAGTTTAGGGCTTAGTGAATGCAAGAGATTGGTGAAAGAGTGTGTTTTGTCTGACTGGCAAGTCAGATGGGACACTAGCGTGAATGGGCGTGTCACTCATCGGTTTATACGGGAGGTTACATTTGCCGGCAGCCGACCAGACTTTGGGTTCGGCCTGAGTCTTGGATTCCTGTTGACTGGTCACGGTTCCCTCAATGCATTCCTGCATTCGAGGAACCTTTATGACAGTCCAGAATGCCGTTGTGGCTCGGCTGCTGAGACATGGGAGCATGTTCTCTGTGAGTGCACAAGGTATGCAGATTTTCGAGATCTGAGGGGGATGGGTATAAGTGAGGTTAGTGGCGGGTTTGACGTAAGTCAATCACTCTCCACTAGTGATAGGGTTAGAAGAATGAGTGAGTTTGCTAGAGCTGCATTTTCCAGGCGACGTTTGCAATTGCAGGAAGGAATTGTATGAATGATGATGGATGGTAGATGTGAGAATGTGGGGGTACGAATGTGGGGGTGTTTCTGAATGGTAATTTTTGTTGAACATTGTGTTGTGTTGGGGCTACCAACCCTTAACTGTTTTGGAGTTTAAATTGGAAGTGCCCTTCTGGTACGAGGCCTGACCAGAGGCTTTTAATCTGGTACCACGGGTAACCAGGAGCCCACGGAACTTGTTCCGTCCTGGTTAGTTGGTGCGGCCCTTCGGGGAGTATCGTGGTGGTTGTGGTTTAACACCCAAATGCGGGTAGAGCATCGCTCGACGTGGAGTTGCGTCATACAACCGGGTTCCGTGACCCAGATTACGGAAGAGGCTTAGATAGTCCTCGTGCCAAACCAAGGTAGAAGTCACAACCAAACAGTCGTGTCTTTAATTGGTACCTGCGGAATTGATGTTCCAAGGGGGCGGTGATTGACGCTTGAATTAATCCTATACTAGGAACCGTGAGATTAAGCCATCGCGGCAGGTGCTCACGTTAAGCCCACTGACTTTCATGTCCCTATCTACTCAGTTCGTTTCAGACAGTCGTTGGGAACAGACGTGTTTATTTCATCGCTCGCTTCGCAAACAATTTAAAGATAACGGTGCTTTCAAGCAACGGTATCTTGTTTACATTTTGTGCGCTTATCAGCAATAAAGTTTTATTGCTTTGTTTACGTCGTTGCTGCGTGAGCAACAGGCGTTCGTGTGTGTGTGTGAAACCGCCAGCTTCTACGTGTGTGTGTGTGTGTGCGTGCTATTTATATATTAAATAGATAAGCGCACACCTGCGGACGATGCCGCCACGCAAAAAGAAGCCCGCTGAGAAGGGGGCTTTTGAAAATTGTAGGATGACGTCGGAAGATGAGGTGACCTTGTCGGAGTCGTCATCGAACAGCGAGGTAAGGCGGAGGAGCAAGCAGCGCCTGAGGAAGGCAACTTCCGAAAGCGCTGTCAGCTCAGTTGGTGCGCGTGAGGGGAGCGCTGTTCCCGCGGGAGCCGCAGATGGCTCGCCCGGAGCAGCGGGTGCAAGTGTGGAGGAGCGGGTTTTTGCCGTTCCTCATGCCGTGAGCGTTTTGAATGTGTCTGAACCTGCCGTGGAGGGGCCGTCGACAAGTGCGGCGGCTTTGAGGAAGCGGAAAGGAACAGCTGTCGAGCAGATGAAGGGGATAACGGGAGCTTTATTGCAGCTTGCACTCAAGGAGAGAGCCACGGGGTCGCTCATTTGCAAGTTAGTCGATTATACAGGGCAGTATGAGCAGCTCCTGTTCGCGCTTGTGGCGCAGAATGAGCGGCTGCAGGGGCGCTTGGAGGCCGTTTGCGGGGGTGCAGGCGTTTCGCATGAGTTGCATGTTCCAGCCGGCCAAGCGCGGGCTCCGTCGGTGAACGCCGCCAGAGGGGGTCCCAGGTCGGCAGTGCCGTCTACCCCGGAGATGCCTCGGCCAGTTGAGACATGGTCCTTGGTTGTGCGCAGCAAGGCTGCTGGCAAAACCGCTAAGGACGTGGTTGAGCAGGTGGTGAAGGAGGTAGGTCCCTCTCTTGGTGTGCGGATACATGAGGTGAAACCTCTAAGGGATGGAGGTGCGTTAATTCGGACTCCATCGGTCGCCGAGCGTGAGAAAATTGTGGAGAACACAAAGTTCAACGAGGTGGGATTGGAAGTGTGTGTGAATGATAAATTAGGGCCGAAAGTTGTGGTTCAGGGCGTTCACTCGCAGATCACCCCTGACGAGTTCATGGGTGACCTTTACGAGATGAACTTAAAGGACAAAATGTCACTTGAAGCCTTTAAGAAAGGTGTCCGGATGACAAGTAAGCCATGGGCGGCGGGAGGTAATGTAGCAGTTAATATCGTCCTCGAGGGTGCTGTGGTGGCCATGCAGTCCCTTTTAGAAATCGGACGCTGCTACATAAAATGGTTTTCTTTTAGAGTGAGAAGTTTTGACCTGGTACCGGGATGCTACCGCTGCCTTGGCTTCGACCATAAGGTGGCGGAGTGCAGAGCCAAAGAGGACGTTTGCCGTCGCTGCGGCCAGATGGGTCACCGCGTGGCTCAGTGCAGCAATGCACTGAATTGCCGCAATTGCTCCTTTAAGGGGAAGCCGTCGGGACATCTGATGATGTCTCTAGCCTGTCCCATATACGGGGCGATTGTTGCGCGGGCGAATGCTAGACATTAAAATGTCTAGCAGATTTCTTCAGCTGAATTGTCAAAGGTCGTATGCAGCTATGTGTGATGTGGGGGCTATGATGTGTGAAAGGGGCAGCGTCGTTGCCCTGCTGCAGGAACCCTACGCGACCGGTGGTTGCGTAAGGGGATTGCCCGCATGTATGCGAGTATTCCCTGACAGCAGGGCTAACTCCGCTGTCATTGTGAATGATGTCAGTATTGAATGCACTTTGGTGAGTTCAACTGACTGGGGGGTGTGTGTGAGCCTAAGCGGCAGTTTTGGCAGGATTTTTGTAGTGAGCATGTATTGTAAGTTCGGGGATCCCCTCGAACCATACATTGCTTACTTGGATGAGGTGCTACTACTGGTTAGTAGCGTACCAGTCATCCTTGGTCTTGATGCGAATGCATCATCCCCCATGTGGTTCAGCAAGGTATCCAGACATTCGTCTGGGTATTCGAACCACACACGGGGTGAGATGCTAGCCGAGTGGGCCGTGTCCCAGGATGTTCGGGTCGTTAACGAACCCAGTGAGTGGTATACGTTTGCGGGTCCGGTGGGTCAGAGTGACATTGATGTTACTCTAGTGAATGCGGTGGCAATGAGTATGTATGCTTTTCATTGGTGTGTACTAGGTGGGCTTGGTGTGAGTGACCACAATCCGATTGAGATTGTTGTCACACACACTATTACGAGGAACGAAAGTGTTGGGGGTAATCGCTGGCGCACTTGTAGTGTGAATTGGTCCCTTCATGGGCTCATTGTGCAGGAGGCGGCAACGCAAGTTCCGCTTAATGCATTTAATGATTTGAATGTGGATGAGCAGGTCGTATGTGTGAATGGGTGGATAACTGGTGCGAATGATCGCATGTTTGAGAGGTACCGTAAGGTCAACCTTAAGCATGTGAAGTGGTGGACGAATCAGTTAAGCACCAAGCGGCGGATGGTCCGGTCTCTGCGGAAGCGATTCCAAAGGGCCAGAGCTACCAATGCGGATGGTGCAGCCCAACTCAGGATTGAATATAGTCGGTGTATGAATGAGTACAAGCAAATGCTTGTAAAGGTGAAAGAAGATGAATGGCGCTCTTTCCTGGAGCGCAATAAGGATGACCCCTGGGGTCGTGTTTATAAAATAGTTCGAGGTAGAGGCAGGGAAACGGATGTAAGTAGCCTCCGTGTTGGTAACGTTCAGTTAACGGCATGGAGGGATTGCATGAATGTCTTGTTGAATGAATTCTTCCCCAGAGCGGATCATCAGGACTCACCACCTAGTGTGGTTAGGCCTGTTGATCCGCTTCTGGATAGTGAGTTGGAGGTGGCTTTCTCGAGGTTAAAGTCGAGGAAGTCACCTGGTATGGATGGATTCACTGGAGAAATGTGTAAAAGTGTCTGGAAGTCAATTCCAGAGTATATGAATGCGATGTATGCGAAGTGTCTGAATGAGGGTTATTTCCCCAGTGAATGGAAGTGTGCGAGAGTGATAGTGCTCCTGAAGTCGCCTGACAGGATCAGGAGCAATCCTAGATCTTTTCGGGGCATCAGTCTTCTTCCGGTTCTTGGAAAAGTTCTGGAAAGGATTATGGTAGAAAGGCTTCAGGAGAGAATGAGTGACCAAATGTCTGACAGGCAATTTGGTTTTAGGCAGGGCAGATGTGTTGAGGATGCGTGGAGGTATGTTAGTGACTCTGTTGAGGCTAGCAGCTCCACGTATGTCTTGGGCATCTTTGTTGATTTTAAAGGTGCTTTCGACTACCTGAGTTGGGCGAGTGTTTTGAGAAGGTTGGATGAATGCGGGTGCCGAGAATTAGCTCTCTGGAAGAGCTATTTCTCTGGCAGACGTGCGTGTGCTGTAGGGCGGTGTGAATGTGTGAGCGTAAATGTTGTTCGTGGCTGTCCGCAGGGATCTATCTGTGGCCCATTCATTTGGAACCTCATGATGGACCCCTTGCTGGTGCAGCTTGAGCAGATGTGTAAATGTTGTGCGTATGCGGACGATCTGCTCATCTTGATTGAGGGTCGGTCGCGTCTTGAGATCGAGACGAATGCGGGTATGTGCTTGCGCACTGTGTATGAGTGGGGTGAAAGTGTTGGGGTCAGTCTTGCAATGGACAAGACAGTGTCAATGCTGCTCAAGGGCAGATTGGCAGCTAGTCGGCCACCCATTGTCAGACTGAATGGAGTGAATGTGAGGTATGCGTCTGAGGTGAAATACCTCGGCATAACCTTCGGCGAGAGGATGTGTTTCACTCCTCATATCGCTGGTCTCAAGGCCCGGCTACTTGGTTTGGTGGGGCAAGTGCGTCGTATTTTGAGGTCTGACTGGGGCCTAAGCAGACGTGCTGTCCGCACCATCTATGAGGGTCTGTTTGTTGCATGTGCAGCATATGGATCGTCTGTATGGTGCAAGGCGGTCACGACTGTGGTCGGCAGAAAGAAAGTGCTGGCTTGCCAGAGAGTGCTTCTGTTAGGTTGTTTGCCTGTGTGCCGCACTGTCTCTACGGAGGCAATGCAGGTACTGTTAGGAGTAGCCCCTCTTGACTTGGAGATCAGGCGTCGAGCCTTGATGTACAGGATCAAGAGGCGGCTGCCATTGCTGCAGAATGATTGGCTAGCGGGTAGGGATGTGGAGAGTTTAGGGCTTAGTGAATGCAAGAGATTGGTGAAAGAGTGTGTTTTGTCTGACTGGCAAGTCAGATGGGACACTAGCGTGAATGGGCGTGTCACTCATCGGTTTATACGGGAGGTTACATTTGCCGGCAGCCGACCAGACTTTGGGTTCGGCCTGAGTCTTGGATTCCTGTTGACTGGTCACGGTTCCCTCAATGCATTCTTGCATTCGAGGAACCTTTATGACAGTCCAGAATGCCGTTGTGGCTCGGCTGCTGAGACATGGGAGCATGTTCTCTGTGAGTGCACAAGGTATGCAGATTTTCGAGATCTGAGGGGGATGGGTATAAGTGAGGTTAGTGGCGGGTTTGACGTAAGTCAATCACTCTCCACTAGTGATAGGGTTAGAAGAATGAGTGAGTTTGCTAGAGCTGCATTTTCCAGGCGACGTTTGCAATTGCAGGAAGGAATTGTATGAATGATGATGGATGGTAGATGTGAGAATGTGGGGGTACGAATGTGGGGGTGTTTCTGAATGGTAATTTTTGTTGAACATTGTGTTGTGTTGGGGCTACCAACCCTTAACTGTTTTGGAGTTTAAATTGGAAGTGCCCTTCTGGTACGAGGCCTGACCGGAGGCTTTTAATCTGGTACCACGGGTAACCAGGAGCCCACGGAACTTGTTCCGTCCTGGTTAGTTGGTGCGGCCCTTCGGGGAGTATCGTGGTGGTTGTGGTTTAACACCCAAATGCGGGTAGAGCATCGCTCGACGTGGAGTTGCGTCATACACCGGGTTCCGTGACCCAGATTAACGGAAGAGGCTTAGATAGTCCTCGTGCCAAACCAAGGTAGAAGTCACAACCAAACAGTCGTGTCTTTAATTGGTACCTGCGGAATTGTTCCAAGGGGGCGGTGATTGACGCTTGAATTAATCCTATACTAGGAACCGTGAGATTAAGCCATCGCGGCAGTGCTCACGTTAAGCCCACTGACTTTCATGTCCAATGAGTGAGTTTGCTAGAGCTGCATTTTCCAGGCGACGTTTGCAATTGCAGGAAGGAATTGTATGAATGATGATGGATGGTAGATGTGAGAATGTGGGGGTACGAATGTGGGGTGTTTCTGAATGGTAATTTTTGTTTGAACATTGTGTTGTGATGGGGCTACCAACCCTTAACTGTTTTGGAGTTAAATTGGAAGTGCCCTTCTGGTACGAGGCCTGACCGGAGGCTTTTAATCTGGTACCACGGGTAACCAGGAGCCCACGGAACTTGTTCCGTCCTGGTTAGTTGGTGCGGCCCTTCGGGGAGTATCGTGGTGGTTGTGGTTTAAACACCCAAATGCGGGTAGAGCATCGCTCGACGTGGAGTTTGCGTCATACAACCGGGTTCCGTGACCCAGATTACGGAAGAGGCTTAGATAGTCCTCGTGCCAAACCAAGGTAGAAGTCACAACCAAACAGTCGTGTCTTTAATTGGTACCTGCGGAATTGTTCCAAGGGGGCGGTGATTGACGCTTGAATTAATCCTATACTAGGAACCGTGAGATTAAGCCATCGCGGCAGGTGCTCACGTTAAGCCCACTGACTTTCATGTCCCTATCTACTATCTAGCGAAACCACAGCCAAGGGAACGGGCTTGGAATAATTAGCGGGGAAAGAAGACCCTTTTGAGCTTGACTCTAATCTGGCAGTGTAAGGAGACATAAGAGGTGTAGAATAAGTGGGAGATATTAGACTTCGGTTTGGTATCGACAATGAAATACCACTACTCTTATTGTTTCCTTACTTACTTGATTAAATGGAACGTGTATCATTTCCTAGCCATTATACGGATATAATTATTATGTCTTATGGTATTGGGTTTTGATGCAAGCTTCTTGATCAAAGTATCACGAGTTTGTTATATAATCGCAAACAAATTCTTTAATGAGAGAATGCATTTATGTATTATTGATTTAAAAATTTGGTATAACTCCAATTACTCAGGTATGATCCAATTCAAGGACATTGCCAGGTAGGGAGTTTGACTGGGGCGGTACATCTCTCAAATAATAACGGAGGTGTCCCAAGGCCAGCTCAGTGCGGACAGAAACCACACATAGAGCAAAAGGGCAAATGCTGACTTGATCTCGGTGTTCAGTACACACAGGGACAGCAAAAGCTCGGCCTATCGATCCTTTTGGTTTTAAAGAGTTTTTAACAAGAGGTGTCAGAAAAGTTACCATAGGGATAACTGGCTTGTGGCGGCCAAGCG
Organism: Drosophila virilis; assembly: GCF_030788295.1. Taxonomy (NCBI): domain Eukaryota; kingdom Metazoa; phylum Arthropoda; class Insecta; order Diptera; family Drosophilidae; genus Drosophila; species Drosophila virilis. The sequence goes on along the minus strand of NW_027212838.1, from coordinate 521 downwards.
TTCATAGCGACGTCGCTTTTTGATCCTTCGATGTCGGCTCTTCCTATCATTGTGAAGCAAAATTCACCAAGCGTTGGATTGTTCACCCATGCAAGGGAACGTGAGCTGGGTTTAGACCGTCGTGAGACAGGTTAGTTTTACCCTACTAATGACAAAACGTTGTTGCGACAGCATTCCTGCGTAGTACGAGAGGAACCGCAGGTACGGACCAATGGCACAATACTTGTTCGAGCGAACAGTGGTATGACGCTACGTCCGTTGGATTATGCCTGAACGCCTCTAAGGTCGTATCCGTGCTGGACTGCAATGATAAATAAGGGGCAATTTGCATTGTATGGCTTCTAAACCATTAAAAGTTTTTAATTTGTTTTATTAACGACAATGGATGTGATGCCAATGTTATTTATAACATAGTAAATTGGGAGGATCTTCGATCACCTGATGCCGCGCTAGTTATATTTTAAAACATTATTTAATACAATGTCAAAGCCTAGAATCAATTGTAAACGACTTCTGTAACA